>NC_080165.1:131264370-131564370 GCF_950295315.1 Erinaceus europaeus
GCGGTAGCACAGTGGGTTAAGCTCATGTGGTGCAGGGCGCAAGGTGGGGCGTTAGGATCCCGGTTTGAGCCCCCGATCCCCACCTGCAGGGGAGTCACTTCACAGGCAGTGAAACAGGTCTGCAAGTATCTATCTTTCTCTCACCCTCTCTGTCTTCCCTTCCTCTCTCCATTCTATCCAACAACAATGACAACAATAATAGTAACTACAACATCAATAAACAAAAGGGCAAAAATGGCATCCAGGAGCAGTGGATTCGGAGTGCAGGCACCAAGCCCTGGTAACAACCCTGGGGGGTGGGGGGGGAAGAATATGCTAAGTCCTTAAAGTCTGTGAATAGTTATCAAAGTCCCATGAGGTAATCAATTACAAGCTGAGGTATAGGTTGCTCATGGATGCAGGGGAGTCTTATCAAGTTTAACAGTTAGCTGAGTCACACGTTTTTGGGTCCCAGGAGAAGTAGCTATGGCAGACACCTTGAGCAACTCAGTCACCATGGTCTGATCAGGAGAAGAAGCTGCAGCCAAAGAGAGTGGACTTCCGGCTGGCTGTGCTTTTTGAGTCTATTCAGTCCACCCAAAATGCCTTGTAGACCCGCACAGACCCATCCACCCACAGTTCATCTTGTGCCTGCACAGATCACTGCGTGCTGTGTTGCCAAGGCTGAGGTCAGCTAAGCGCTGTGCCGGCCTTCCTGTAGCTGCCAGTATACTGCACCACAACATGTTCTTTCCACATTTGGTGGTGCTGTGACTAAGGTGTTTGATTTACCTGTTTCAATATCTTGCTGGGCCAGGGGAGATTTTATATTGAGTCACTAGGTCAGTTAGTGTTCTTGAGGACAATATAGGGTCTCCTTGCTGCTGTTCGAGCTTCTGTGGGGCAAGCATTGGAAATGCAAAGATGTCACAGTTGTAAAAGGGTGAGTTCTTAGGTGATTTAAAATATATATATATATTTTTCCCTTTTGTTACCCTTGTTGTTTTATTGTTGTAGTTATTATTGTTGTTGTTGTTATTGATGTCATCATTGTTGGATAGGACAGAGAGAAATGGAGAGAGGAGGGGAAGACAGAGAGGGGGAGAGAAAGATAGACACCTGCAGACCTGCTTCATTGCCTGTGAAGTGACTCCCCTGCAGGTGGGGAGCAGGGGCTCAAACAGGGATCCTTACACAGGTCCTTGTGCTTTGTGCCACGTGTGCTACCGCCCAACTCCCATGTTTTTTGTTTTTGTTTTTGTTTTGTTTTAAAGAGTGCTTTGTTGCTTAAAGTCAGACCCAGAAATGGTGCAGGTCCGCAGCCAATCTTCCAGTTTGGTGTCAGCAGTCTCTGAGCACTAGTTTTTAGTCCTGGGAATCTCTCCGTCACATCCTTTTCCTCTACAAGTTACACATGTCTATACTCACCTGTGGCTTGGTAAGTGTCCAAAGAAATCCTATTCATATTTTATTGAGTTATTAGGTGATTTTCATTGTTTTTTCTAGTTGACTGGAGAGAACAAAACACAGCTTCTGCTACTTAATAGCTATACCTCTGCTATACTTGCTTTTAGTTAAATATTTTGATATTCATTCCTACCCGATCATATATATATTGTTTAAATTTTTATATTTATTTATTTTCCCTTTTGTTGCCCTTGTTTTTTATTGTTGTAGTAATTATTACTGTTGTTGTTACTGATGTCGTTATTAGATAGGACAGAGAGAAATAGAAAGAGAAGGGGAAGACAGGGCAAGAGAAAGATAGACACCTGGAGACGTGCTTCACCAACTGTGAAGCAACTCCCCTGCAGGTGGGGAGTCGGGGGCTCGAACCAGGATTCTTCTGCCGGTCCTTGCATTTTGTACCATGTGCACTTAACCTGCTGCACTACTACCCAACTCCCACTCATATATTTTTTAGACTTTATAAAATCCATTTCTATATTAAACATGAAGGCCATGCTAATTTTAAGTACTATAATCTTGCAACTAAAATGTCAATTGAGTTTTTCCTTTAGACTGCTTTTTAAAATTATAAGACCAAGGGTATGACGTTTGAGCAGTTTTTGTTCACTTAGCTTATATAAAACAGCTATAAAATTGGGAATTGTTCATTATGTTCTTATTAATCTCACATACATATAAGAAATCCTCTGCCCTCTTGCTCTATCCTCCAGCTACAGAGTATGTTATTCATACTGGAGACTCATATTTTTTTATATTTGAGATATAATATATAATCTTTTGCATTGACTATAACTGGAAAATCCTAATTAACTAATATATTTAATTATTTTGGAATGACCTGTCAATGCCTATGTCTAGTGGAGAAGTAATTATAGAAGCCAAACTTTCCACCTTTGGCTCCCCATAAAGATCTTTGTTCCATAATCCCAGAGGGATAAAGAATAGGGACACTTGGAACTCGGGCAGTAGTGCAGAGGGTTAAGCGCACATGGCATGAAGCGCAAGGACCAGCTAAGGATCCCGGTTCTAGCCCCAGCTCCCCACCTGCAGGGGAGTCGCTTCATAGGACAGTGAAGCAGGTCTGCAGGTGTCTTTTTCTCCTTCTGTCTTCCCTTCCTCTCTCCATTTATCGCTGTCCTATCCAACAACGACATTAGCAACAATAAAAATAACTACAACAGCAAAAACAACAAGGGCAACAAAAGGAAATAAATAAATATCATAAATAAATAAATAAACTTAAAAAAAAAGAATAGGTACACTTCCAATGGAGAGGGATGGGATATGGAACTCTGATGGTGGGAATTGTATGGAATTATACCCCCCCTTAACCCACTATCTTGTCAACCATTATTAAATCATTAATTTAAAAAAGTGTATTTCTTCCTTTCTCTCCCAACTACAAATCCTGAATCTGTCACTTGGGGACGCTGAGGAAGAAATAAAGCAACACACTGAGGATATATGCCCAAACTCAACGTAACACCAAACGGGCAGTGCGTTCACCATTTTCTTCCTCATATGCTCTTAGACCTTAGAAGAAACTTCAAAGAAGCATGCAGTAGCACAGAAAGAGTAATTCACACACTTCCTTTAATTCAATCATTTTTCCATTGGCTTATGTTCCAGCCCCCAGGCAGTTACAAACTTGATGGCAGTGGAAAGTCACAGGTATCAAAACTCTTTGGGAAGGAAACTTTTCTCTATAATGGACTATGGTCCACAAACGAAGAGGATGGGGACAGATCCAAGTTGATTTTCTTTTCTCTCCCTGCCAATGACTTGCTTCCAATATGATACTGTTATAAAATTATGTGACAGAGTTGGTAAGTAAAGTTCCAGTTCAGTGTCCAGAGGAAATTGAAGGGTTTCCCCAAGGAACCATAAAGCACCAGTAAGAATTGAGAAGGGGGAACTCAAGCAATAAAGCCCAGATGATCATTTATCAACTCTTAGATGAAGCCTCATCTGCACATTTATTAGAGGTCATCCACTCAGCAATACTAAGGTATAAGATTCTAAATATAAACACAAGTATTTACTTCAAAATGATAGGAATATAAAAGCACTACCAGAGTTGAGAAATTGAGCAATCGTCAAAAGATCAAGATATCAATACTCTTCTCTGTTATCTATGAAGCTAACAGATAAAAATTCAGATGTTTTAGGAAGAAATGAACAGTATCATCAACTACCTGAAATAAATGACATTTGAAGAACAATACCCAATAAACTCAGATCATCCTTTTAAAGTGTAGATGAGACATTTACCAAAATATATCATGAACTGCATCATGAAACATAATTTTAAAGAACAAATATCAAATGATACTACAAAAAGAATAATTAAAATATAGCAAGACAGTGGCTAGAGTACTCACCACATGGGAAGTTCCACGACGCTGGGTGAAGCTATGTTCTCCCTATCACTTTATATCAGTAAAATAGTTGCTCAGGAGTGTGATGACATTGTATACGCATGAGGCCTGTGCTCTGAAAGATATGTTCCAAGGGGCCCCTGACGTTAATAATTTTTGCCTGAGCCTGACAGCTAACATGCGAGTGGACTAAAATATTGTTCGGAAAGATGATGTCAGAGCTGAGAACTGGGCAGGTGACTTCACCAATGTATCCCAAAGTCTCACCTCTCCAGAGCTGTGACTCAATAGGGAAAGATAGAAACAAGTTGGGGATGTGGACTGACCTACTACTGTCCATGTCCAGTGGAGAAGCAGTTACAGAAGCCAGACCTTCCATCTTCTGCACCCCATAAAGAATTCTGGTCCATACTTCTAGAGGGATAAAGACTAGGGAAGCTTCCAATGGAGGAGAAGGGACATGGAACTCTGGTAGAGTGAACTATACAGAATTGTACCTCTGTTATAGTACAATCTTGTTAATCATTATTAAATCACTAATAAGAAATTAAAAATAGGAAAGAGAGAGGAAGAAATAAAGAAGAAAGGAGAAAGAAGAAATAAAGGAAGGAAAGACTAATATTTTGGGATTTTAATAGCACATTTATACGTAATTCATAGAATAAAAGGAAATTTCAAAGGAAATAGGAAAATATGAATAACTGTAAGCACATGTATTTGAAAATTCAGATGACCCAGATCTAGTTTTTTTGTCAAGTACAACAGAATAAAACTATCCCAAAATAAAAGTCTTATTCTATTATTGAAATTTAATTTGTCACATACTAGTTCAATGATGTCACTGACAAATAATCAACAAAATAAAGAAGACACCATTTCTACACAACTTTGTTAGAAAAATGTGAATCAGGGAATCTGGCAGTAGTGCACTGGGTTAAGTACACATGGTGCAAAGCGCAAGGACCGGCTTAAGGATCCTGGTTCGAGCCCCTGACTCCCCACCTGCAGGGGGGTCGCTTCACAGGCGGTGAAGCAGGTCTGCAGGTGTCTATCTTTCTTTCCCCGTCTTCCCCTCCTTTCTTGATTTCTCCCTGTTCTATCTAACAACGAAGACAGGAAGCCACAGCAAAGCCCTTGTATAGAAAAATAAAAGAAAAAAAGTGAGAAAGGGGAGAAACATATGTTGAATGATAGAGTAGGAATAATAGTGGCGAACTTAATATATAGTGAATATGCATGCTGGTTATCAATGATGCACTCTTGAAACTAATATAATCCTACAATGTAGTGATAATTTAATTAAAATATAAATAAGATAAATACATGAAATGATGGTAATACTGAAAAACACGCATGCTGAAATAAAATACTGACTTTTTTCTTGTATTTTTCTATACCAGGGCTTTGCTATGGCTTCCTGTCTACAGGATTGACTATTCCTGAAGCAAATAGGGCTGTTTGGTTTTGTTTTTCTGTTTTGAATACCTAGAGGGCAAGAAACAGAGAGAACGAGAGAGACAAAGAGAAGAGAAACCACAGCAGTGTCCCACCACTTCTGCAACTTCCCTTTTGTATAGTCTACCTACGTGGTAGCAGGGGCTTGACTCCTGTTACATGGCAAAGCCTGTCTTATATTGGTGAGCTATTTACTGCTATCCACATGTCTTACTCTTTAATTCTAACTTTTGGCTCTGCTTCTCATTTGTTCTAGTCAATGAAAGATGCCATTAGGAGATCATAGCAAGGCAGGGATGAATATTTTGATTTTTACCACCACCTCCACTTATACCACACACAGCTCTTTAATTTATACCTCTCACAGATGTTTACTGGCCTTGGCTTGGCAGCTGTGTCCATTGACTTCCGTCAGAACTCCTATCAGGAATCTCTGTTTCTTTTATGGTTATGGTTCTTTTTTTTCTTTTTGCTTTCAGGGTTATTTAAGCTGGGGCTTGGTGCCTACACTATGAATCCATTGCTCTGGAGGCCATTTTGTTGTTGTTGTTGTTATTGTTATTGTTGCCATTGATGTTGTTGTTGGATAGGACAGAGAGAGAGAAATGGAGAGATGAGGGAATACAGAGAGGGAGAAAGATAGACACCTGAAGACCTGCTTCACCACATGTGAAACGATACCCCTGCAGGTGAGAAGCTAGGGCTCGAACCCAGCTCCTTACACTGCACCCCATGTGTGCTCAACTAACTGTGCCCTACCTCCATGGTTACAGTTTTGACCCAGTTCTAGTTACAGATATGTCTCATTTGTCTCTGGAAACTTAGAGATGTTCATGGTTTCTCAGTGCTCATAGTTACTATGTAATTCGTGGTCTTAGTAATTCTCTTATTCTTGGTCACATCCTGGTAAAGAGTTCCTTTTTTCTTCCATTAATACTTTGATTTTACTATTTCTGTTTCAATCTATCCTTACACAAACTTTCATTACTATTGTTTAACGATTTCTTCCTTTAAATTTCAAAACATTACTTTAAATGAAATATACTTGAAAAATCACAGCAGGCCACTCAATTATGAAATACTTCTCTTACTTGGTATTTCACAGCCATTTCATGGGACTATTGTTGTAATACATCTTGAATTGTAGACACTTTAAGCAGCAAGAAGTGGCTTCCCATGAATTGCCAGCATTTTCTTTCATACGGGTGTAAAACTGACCTTTCCTTAAACTTTCCTCTAATGAATGACATTATGAAGAAAGGCACCTTCAAACTCAAAGGGCACTATTTGGTCTGGTCTTCGTCCAAAGAACACTGAGTCCAAGATGAAAATAAATCTGGCACTTCCACCTGAGTCGATGGGGGAAAGATGTCATTTAATCTATTGGATAATAATGGGAAGAAGTCCCAGAGTCATTTCCAAGAATTAATGAGAAAATGGCATGAGGTGACAAGAAGTTCCTCTCTTTTTTTTACAGTGCCTAATTGGCATACATGTTTATTTTGGAAACTTTACAAAAGAAACTTGGAAATAGATGACAACATAAAAGACTGAAGTTTAGATTACCTACTCTTCCATAAGAGCAAAAGCTAGGTAAAATCCTGGGCTTATTTTACTGCACTAGAGTCCAACAGAATAAACCATCCTTTATGTCTTTCTATTTTTTTATGTTCTTTTGCTAATGAGCCTCAAAGATGATCACTGCCCTCTGGGTACTAATGCAAATGTTTAAATCATATTCTTAATTAATTTTTAAAATTTTGAATAATAATAACATTCTGCATAAGGCATACAAATAATGTTTCTAAGTTGGAATTAACTGTGATTTTTCAATATATTTCTTTGTTTAATTTCAAAGTGATGCCAACTTGATGAAGAAACTATATATAACTTGCTTTTTGATGCCTGTATAAATAACTTAGAAATCAAGTGTTGCACAGAAAATAATATAAATTCATTACAGTCTAATATACATAATACTCTGCATTTGTACAAATAATGAAACTATAAAATCATTCTCAAGATGAGATTTAATAAAGAGTGTATTCAGGTGAGCAGTCTTAAAAAGGCAAGGATTTAAATAATTATTGACAAATTCTCTTTAATGGACAAGATTTCTCTGCTGTATGTTTTACTGAGCTAATTAAATCCATAAATATAATACTGTAACAGTAATAGCATTGGTTGAGTTTTCTGCTTGTTCAATTTAAAGGTTCTATCAAAGACTAGCCTTCATATATTAAGCCAGGGACACTTTTTCAAAGAAATGATAGTGATAAGGAACTGAGAGAAAGACAACAGTCAAATAAAAAAAAAGTTCAGTATGCATCAAAGGTTTCTGCAGAGCATAATCACTCGAGGCCTAAAAACTAATAAAAGATAAACTTTCTACTACAAAGTGTTGTCAAAAAATAAAAGAAAAAAGAGAAAGAAGGGGGGGAAACAAAAGGGGGAGATGACTAAGAAATAGCCCCCCAAAAGAAAATTTGAGCAAACTCTCTTTTTACAGATAAAGAAAAGATTAGAATGAAGATACATTTAACTATTTTCTGTCTTTTAAAATGCATTTCCTAGAGCTGACCTTTACAAAGTTTATTTCTAGTTTCTGACAAAGTAGAAGAATGAAAGATCACTGATAGAGCTATCTTATTTCTTCAGTCTTTTGTGAGGAGAGAATAATGAGAAAAGTCTTTCTATACCTTGTTTGGAAAACAAGTTTTAGAAGCCACAGGTAATGAATGATAAGGAAGGTAAGTCAACTGAGAAATGAATTATTCATTCTTCCAGGACAAACAGGACTTAATACCAGGACAGAAGAGGCTGCTGGTCTCTCTAATCTATTTACACCTGATAGGAATAATCACAGTTGAAGGTGGGGTGCAGGAGACTTGGTGGGATGTTCTGATCATGAATTTTTGTAAAGACCCATTGCACAGAAGAGGATGTTCTATTGTAACGGAGGAACAGGAAGGTCCTTAGGGAAAGTCCTATTAGAAGTAAATAAGTCAGGAAGTTCTACCCATCTTTGATTAGTGAAAGTCAATATAAAAGATGGTAGGGTGTGGCCGTGGTGGTGATGCACCAGGTAGGGTGCAGAAGCTGCCATATGCAAGGACCTTATTTCACTTACAAATGGGAGGTTTTCTACATGATGGAGGGCCGCTATAGGTGTCCTAGGTGTCTTTGCATTTCTCTATTTTTCTCCTTATTTCTGACTCAGCCTCTAGCAAAAGGAACAAAGTGAAGAATAAATAAGGTCATCAGGAGTGTTGTAGTCATCATGTGGATACCCTGCGGCAGCAATAAACTTGCTGAGATAGCCACAGAGAATATTCAGTTTTTTTATTTCTTTCTCCTCTCCCATTTCCCTATATTTTGTAATGTTGGCATTAGTATGAATATTTCTTTCATTTATTTTCCAATATAAAGAATTCCAACTCCTACAAAAAAGAGAGAGAGAGAGAGAGAGAGAGAGAGAGAGAGAGAGAGGGAGAGAGGGAGAGGGAGAGGGAGAGGGAGAGGGAGAGGGAGAGGGAGAGGGAGAGGGAGAGGGAGAGGGAGAGGAAGGAAGGAAGGAAGGAAGAAAGGAAGAAAGGAAGATGTTGTATGGCTACTGGGGCGACGGTTCTCTGGATTTATATGTATTATGTCTCTAACTGCATCATTGGCACCATTTATGCCAGAGTGATGATCTGGTTGCTGGTTCTCCTTCATATATATGTGCCTGTAACATACCTGTACCTACACCTACAACTACACCTATAACTATACCTACCTAATAACCATAGTTATCACTGGGGCTTGTGTCCCTGCTTATATTTCTGTATGTCTCAGTTTATTTAAGTGTTAGAGTAGGTTTTTTTATGTTTAAGGACTTAATGTATATAGGTAATATAGTCAAACTTGTATCTGATTTTTCTGCAGGAACCATGGAGGCCAGGAGGAATGGAGTGCATATTCAATGCTTTAAATGACAGAAACTTCCAGCCACTTACTTTACCCTGCAGTAGGAAGGAGCAATCCAAACAGTATCAGACATATAACAATGAAAGCAGTTTGCCATCACCAGACCTGCCTTGAAAGAATTACTGAGAGGAGTACCACAGAGAAAGAAACAAGGAACACTGAACTCTCAATAAGGTGATATACACTAAAAACAGACACAGAAACACAAATATGAGACTAATTTAAAGTATGAAAGAGGAAGAAGTAATTGGTTGAAGATGGCTAATAAAAGAATGGTGAGATAAGAACAGTTTAAGTAATACTCTTTTAGATGTGTTTATATATAATACATTTATATGTAAATTATATGAATAATACTTTTTTTTTTTTTTTTGCCTCTAAGGTTATTGCTGGGGCTTGGTGCCTGCACTAAAAATTCACTGCTCCTGGAGGCCATTTTTTTTCCTGTTGTTTTTGTTGTTGCTGCTGTTATTGTTCTTGGATAGGACATAGAGAAATTGAGAGAGAAGGGGAAGACAGAGAGGGGGAAAGAAAGACAGAAAGCTGTGGACCTGCTTTCCCGCTTGTGAAGCGACCCCCCCTGCAGGTGAGCAGCTGGGCCTCAAAACCGGGTCCTTGTCCAGGTTTTAGCCTTAGTGCTTCACAGTTTGTGCGTTTAACCCGGTGCACTACTGCCAGACCCCATGAATAATGCTTTTATGTGTAACACACTTACACTCATACAGCCCTCTATAACTTGCTAAACAATATCATTGTTCTCCTTAGTACTTTTTAATCTTTCTTACAACTTTATATTTTTTCTCATTCTTCTTATCATATGTAATATCTTTTAATTTTTTGTATTACTGTTATTTATTGAATAGAAACAGCCAGAAATCGAGAGGGAAGGGGGTGATAGGGAGAGAGACAGAGAGACATCTGTCTACACTACTTTACCACTCGCAAAGCTTTCCAGGTCCTTGGGCACTGTAACATTTGCACTCAACTAGGTGTGCCACCACCAGGCCCTTATATATAGTATATTGAGGTTCTTTAACTTGGTGTTTATATTCAAGTACTCTTGTTGCTATAGTTTCTATCTGTTACCAAATGACCTGCTTTTCTCTAAAGTACAACTACTATATGGTTTTACTCATGTGCAATATTAAGAACTGAAACACATGAACACATTTAAAAAAAATGTCAAACTATGACTAAGACTTTGTTAAACCTATGGTGGTTATCCTTGGGAAGAGTGAGGCGGTCACAGAACTGGGAGAGTGGATGCAGTGTGGAACTATATACCCTTGCAATCTTAATGATTTGTAAATCATTATTAAATCACTAGTAAAATAAAATTAAAAGAAAAATATAAAAAAAGTTTTTAAAAAACATGGAAATATGACTACCAATAAACAAATCAACCTCTGGTGATAAGAACTAGAGTTATAAAACATCACAATTTTGAGCAGCTTATTACAGTATTTTGAATTTATTAGTACTTCCAGACCCAGAAATTAAAGAAGCATAGTTTCTATTGTAAATCTAGTTCATAAGCCTCTACAAGAGAAAAAAAGAAATATTCCTTCACTCCACTGTGGCCTATTTTTGACTGTAATTACCGGTTTGCACAGGACTACATTGGTAGGAGGGTCAAAGATTACAAAGAAATTTCCCATATCTCAGTAGCTAATGGGTCACAGCTGCGAGGGGAATAAAATGGTATAATTAAACTTTAGTCTCTTTTCTTTTTTTCTTGTAGCAGCATAGTTACTATTTTCATGTCATCAGAGAACTAGAGGAGAAATCCTCACATAAAGGATACTTTATCTGAGGAAATTTTATTTATCACATGCATTCCAACTGCTCTTGGCATCCTAACGATTTAAGTCTGAGCTTTGCTCACTCTTCCTGGATTAGATATACTGATAGCTGAAGACACTGAAAGATACACATACACAATGAAAGGAAAGTTATCAGTCTCGCAACAGTTCCTCCCCTTTCTTCTTTGTTCATCATGTAAATTCCATTCAGTTTCTACATGTCTATAATATACAGAATGAAAGACAAAGGATTGTATATTTACTCACCAGTGTTTATTAGTTTCATCTTTTACAATTTACATAGCTTCATTCACTTTACAGGAGTAATTTTGTTCAAAAATATATAAATTTTTTCACTTTCATTATAAAACTCTTGTGGTCAAGTAGAACATTTATGATCATTATTAATGATTTTTCAGTGACAGCTTACCCTCATAATCTAACACATGGTTTATAATTAATCAATTAATATCTTTGTTATAAAGATCATATTTTAATGTTTATGAATATTTTATTTCCTTTTCTGATAGGGACAGAGAGAAATATACTGGGGGAGAGAGAATTAGAAAAAAAAAAGACATCTGTAGCCTTGCTCCATAGTTATGAGGAACTCTGTACCCCTTCATGACCCAGGTCCTCCTGTAATGTAGTATGCTTATTCTACTAGGAGCACCATTGTCAAATTAGTTACTATCTAAATTGTTATCTCTTTTAGAAGTATATACTTGAGAACAAAAATGTTCTGTAACAAACAGTTCCACTACTCAGTTGTTATTATTTTAAGATTATTTTTAAAGTTTTTATTTATTTATTCAAGAATGACAGGGAGAGAGAGATGGAATATCAGATATCACTCTGGTACATGTGCTGCTGGGGATTGAACTCCAGACCTCACTCTTGAGAGTCCAGCCCATTATCCACTGTGCCACCTCCCAGACCACCACATTATTCCTAATCTTTTTTTTTAAATTTTAATTATTTATTTATTGGACAGAGACAGACAGAAGTTCACAGGGAACTGGGAGATAGAAAGGAAGAGAACAGAGAGATACTTGCAACACTGCTTCACCACTCACAAAGCTTTCTCCCTGCAGGTGGAGACTGGGGACTAGGGACTGGAACCTAGGCCCTTGCACATTGTAACATGTGCACTCAACCTGTTATGCCACCACCTGGCCCCACATTGTTCCTATTCTTAATAATTAACTAACACAGAGTGATTGTTACGATAATCAGACCTACCACTCTCCAACTTTCTCTCTCTAATGAAGCAAATTCTCCACTTTCCTCATCTACTTTTTCATCTACTTATCCGTTGAGTTTTGTCACTTCTAGTAGCTGCACAATCTTCATAATCCTTTTGTAAGTTTCTATATCTCTTTTAATCACTTTTATTTTTATCTTATGCTCTTTCTTACTTCTACTTTAATAAATTTCTACTTCCTTCCTGTCATTATGCCAGTCACTACCAACACCTCCCTTCAGTCTCATTTCCCTCCTTACATTGGTATCCCAGCTTAAATTTCATGGACAATTATTAAAGTTGCATCTATATGCTCACTTGTTACTTTGTGCTATGTTCATTTCTTTGTACTTCCTTGGAAAAAAATATAGAATTTAAAGCCTCCTCTTTTTCTGTACCTAAATCAAGCAGCTAGGTTTAGGTGAAAAGAACACAACACATAGCCCTACAGACTGGTACAATTCTAAATTTAAGACCATTCATCTCGAATAGGCCACTAGTACCCCCAGAATTAAATTATAGTCCCCTAGTTGGCTACCTCTTCCCTCATTTCATTTACCCTACTCACTCAAGTCTCAAATTCTGAATTTTTATGTATATGTACGTCCTTGCGAAATGATGAAATACAGAAAAAAGAATTGCATGTATTGCAATGACTACTATCACTATTTCTCTAACTGAATCTTGCATTGTGAACTTTACTCTCCACTTGAAGGTAGTTCTTCCTGTATCTAAAAACATTACTTTCACCTCTTCAAGACATCAGTCCTTTGATCTAGTCATTTCCTTTGACATAATTTATTTTTCCCTTATGAATAAGGCACAACATAATTTAATTTGCAAACATGTTATTTTTACAATCTTAATAAAAAGTATCTCCTCAACCTAATTCTCTTCAACTTGCTCCTTCTATAATAAAGTTTATTCCAATGTTTCCTTACTTGCTCTCTTTATACTCAATTCTGAAATTTATTTTCAGTCTACTGAAATCTGACTTTAGACTCTTCCATCCAATTTAAACTGTTTAATTAAAAGACCTCTATGTTGTTAGATCTTGCTGCTAATCATTTTTCACCTTGTTGTATTTCAGCAACTTTTTGCCTTAGTTCAGTGAGTTTTTATCCCCTACACACTCATTCTTAGAGATGTCATTCTGTCTAAGATCATAAAAATAATTTTTGGAGTTAAGTTTCCTGTCTCTAATCTTAGTTTTCATACACAATTAAAGGTTTTCATTTTAGCTTCCCATTTTACTTTCATATGGAGGTCTCTTAGACATCTCAATTTAACATTTAGTTCTACTTATCTCTATTCACACCCATTTTTCACATTTTCTTCTAATCTTAATGGAAATTCGTATCATTCTAGTAAAAGTTCATATCCCCATATTTCATTTCTTTTTTATTCAAAATTTATATCCAACATGATGGAAAATTTGTTGCTTTTGCTATCAAAATCTATTCAGAATCTGATTGACTCTCAATAATTCTTCTATCAATATTCCAATATTCCCTCTCTTGTCAACGGCCATAAACACACCCCATCTCATCTGATATTGAATATTCCATCTCTCTGTCTCACTGAAATGCCTTCTAACTTCTCTCTGTCTGGTCTTCCCCTTGTAGATGAACGACCAGAAAAGTGTTCAGAATAATCTTGATAGAATCTGAGTCAGATTACATTGTTCTTCTCAAGCTCTCTAAGACTTTGTCTCATTTGGAAAAAAAGAATATAATTTGAAATGCCCTTTTAGTTCTTTCTTTGTCTGTTTATTCATTTCTATAATATCACCTAAAATTCTCCCCTATGCCTGTTCCATCTGAAACCATAAACACAGAAGGCTGGGGCTTGCCTCAGAGCCATTTCAATTTACACTGATATTGCCACGTATGCTTTTCTCCTAAATAAACATATGGCCCACTCCTTTATAAGTCTCAAAATTTCACACAAATGCTATTTATTCCAAGATGTTTTCCATTCTACTGTAATTAAATCCATAACATTCACCTTCTTTTCTTAGATTTATTACCTTTGATAGCTATTAACATCGTCTAGCACGCTACAGAGAATGGAAGTTACTTGAAAAAAGATTCTCCTGAATGTAGAAAGCAGTTCCACACAGTCAACTACATCTTGCACTCTGTCCATCACCCACAAGTTATTCCAAACACATGGAGTTAATCAGGCTTGAATCCTTAGAAGAAAACAAATAAACAAACAAAAAACACAAGAGATCTGTAAGTATAGCCTGATGTTTAGCACTACCTCTGTTTGATTTGATGTGCTCTGCCACTGTAAGCACAGTTTTTACCATTTACCTGCATAAGCATTTACATGGAATACAATTTGTTTACTCTTATCTATTATCCTGAGTTAGTCTGTGAATTATAGTCCTGTCTGCTACAAAGGGAAAATCAATTCTGAGTAGCTTGTTTATAAAGACCTTATGTTTCATTAAAGCAAAACTGAAGAACTGGGGTAGGTGGTAAAAGAGGTGAGACTTAGATAGCAAACACACTGTCATGTGACTTAAATTTTACTATAGTCATACACCAAGCAGTTCTTCATGGAGACCATAGTGCAAGTAATCACAGAATATTGGTATGGAAGGGATTTTAGAAACAATTTCCCTTCCCTGGAGACTCACGCATATGGTAACATACTATAGAAACGATGCCTGAAAGTATAGTCTTACAGATATAGAATGATGATTAAGATCAGTGATTATTTTGGTTTAAAAGAAAACAGTGCAACAATGTTTTATTCCCACCTTTTCTTCTCATGTTAACATCTACTTTTATGGAAAGACTTGTTATATATTCTGTAGTTTTAGAATAAATAGGTATAAAAAAAGGTAAACTTAAAATTTAGGGGTCAGTTTTATTTATTTATCTTTTTATGCATCAGTCTACCACTAGAATGACAATTTATCCCACATTTTAGTGGCTTGAAATACAAGCATGAATTTCTCTTATACACTTATTAGTAGGTCACTTTGAGTACATTTACTTCAGTGTAGGTGGGGTCTGATGAACTTTGAGGGAAATATACTGGTCTGCTCCATGTTCTTGCTCCTTCTTCATTCTTTTTGAACAGGAAACTTTGGATATTTTTTCCCTGAAAAATTTAGGGATATAAAATAATGAAGAAAATATTTCATAAAATGTTGAAAGAATATTTCATTTCCACTAAATATGCCTTGATTTCAATATTTTAGCATGGTGTAGTCTCTATTCTGTAGGTCCTCATTCCTTCCAATATAACTCCTCTCCTCTCCCCTCCTCCTCCCCCCTCCCCTCCCCTCCCCCTCCCCCTCCCTCCCCTCCCCTCCCCCTCCCCCCTCCCCCCTCCCCCCTCCCCTTTCCTTACCGCCAGAAGTATGGCTGGGGCTTAGTGCTGGCACTCAGAAGTCACTCCTCCTGGTGGCCATTTTTCCCCTTTATAGGCAAACTTTTTTTGTTGTTTGGAAAGGACAGTGGGGAGTGGGAGTTAAAAAGGGAGAGAGATAGAAAGACACCTGAAAATTTGCTTCACCACTTGTGAAACATCTCCCTTGCAGGTGGGGAGTGCGAATTTGAGCCCTAGTGAGTCCTAGTGCATGGTGATGTGTGTACTTAACCAGATGTACCACCACACTACCATCTCCCCCCTCCCATCTTTTGTTTCTTGAGCAGAAAGCAGTTTTTTTTTTTTTTTTTGCCTCCAGGGTTATTACTGGGGCTCAGTGCCTGCACTATGAATCTACTGTTCCTGGGGGCTATTTTTTTCCCTTTTGTTGCCCTCGTTATTTTATCTTTGTTGTTGTTATTATTGTTGTTCTTGCTGTCATTGTCGTTGGATAGGACAGAGAGAAATTGAGAAAGGAGGGGAAAATAGAGAGGGGAGAGAAAGACACCTGTGGACCTGCTTCCCTGCTTGCGAAGTGACCCCCCTGCAGGTAGGGAGCAGAGAGCTCAAACCTGGATCTTTAAGCTGGTCCATGTGCTTCGCGCCATGTGCGCTTAACCCACTGCTACCTCCTGGCCCCCAACAGTAGGTTTTTACCTCCCTTCATCCATCATCTAGTTTTCTCCCGCACTAGGTTACTAAATGTGCTAGTGTACAGAATTAGAGATCGCAACTGTATTTCTACATTCACATTTAAGAACTATTCCACAGACACAGTCTGCATAGCAAGGTCTAGCTAATCACATACACTTTTGCTTGAAAAACATTAATGAGTTAATCTTAACACAAACTAGACAACAAGTGGAAAATCAAACATTCTCTGAAAACAGATGAAAACTGTGACCTATGGCACCAACCGGCAGTTTATTATTCCTGTGATCACTACAGTTTGTAGTGGCAATTTACCTCACTGTGAATACAAAATTAATTTTCACGTGAACCATAAAGCATAAAAATAAAGGGGTTGTGGTTGATACTGTCAGTGCTCTGTACCAATATCCTTGATTCTCTGAAATCTTATTATGCAGTGTGCATAACCAGGGTTTTCATTTTAAAAGGCCAACAGCACTAGTTTTTGTGAGGCTGCTAGGAAGTATTTTTCCTTTGCCCATAAAAAAAGACAAATTTGGGGAGTTGGGCAGTAGCGCAGCGGGTTAATGGCAGGTGGCGCAAAGCACAAGGACCCGCATAAGGCATAAGGATCCCTGTTCGAGCCCCCGGCTCCCTACCTGCAGGGGAGTCGCTTCACAGGCGGTGAAGCAGGTCTGCATGTGTCTATCTTTCCCTCTCTGTCTTCCCCTCCTCTCTCCATTTCTCTCTGTCCTATCCAACAATGACGACACCAATAACAACAACAGTAATAACTATAACAATAAAAAAACAAGGGCAACAAAAGAGAAAATAAATATTAAAAAATTAAAAAAGACAAATTTGCCTGAATGTTTACCTATTCTTTTTTATTAAAAGGGAAAGAATTAGTAAATACTGGAGTGCCAAAAGAGTATATGTAAGCCAAAACATTTCTTTCTAAACAAATAATTTGAAGGTGATATTTATGATGTTTCACAGTTTACCTCTCAGATTTTGCCAGAACACACTTTTTGGAAGAGGGAAATAAAATTCACACCCTCTCCCAAATATTATTTTCATAGGTGGGGCCCTGGAGGTAACAATGAATAGCATCTTTGAGATAAATCCACCTTCTAGGGAAGTGCTAATTAAAAACAAACAAAAAACAGAATTTGAGTCTGTCTGCCTTTGCATATTATGGTTTTGTTGGGTAAGATACCTAACTTGCTCTTCTTCACAAAAACCCTCTGTGTTAATTAAGCACGTTTAAAGATGATGTGAAAGGGAAAAAAAAAAAAAAAGAAGAAAGCTTATGTCTATGGCCAAAATGCGATGACTCAGAAATCCTGTATCTTTAATATGTACACAGGAGATATATAAATAAATGGCCCTTTATTTTTCCCATCTCAGTTTGCCTCATGCTTATTTATTTGCCTAGCTTGTGAAGAACCAGGAGGGGGGTGGTAAATATAATTCTTTTTTTTATTATTGCATTTAAAAAATATTTTTATTTATTTGATAGAGACAGCCAGAAATCGAGAGGACAGAGGGTATATAGAGAGGGAAAGAGACAGAGACCTGAAGCCTTGTTTCACCACTTGTGAAGCTTTCCCCCTGCAGGTGGGGACTGGGTATGAACCTGGTTCCTTGCGCATTGTAACATGTGCGCTCAACCAGGTGCGTCACCACCTGCCACCCAATTCTTTTTCACCTAGAAAATGAGCCTTCGTCCATTTTTGTCCATGATAAAGTCAACTTCAAGATTCATTTTGCCTGTTTCCATATCACATAATGAAATACAGAAGAATGGTACAGGATGCAAGAGAGGAAAACATGGCTCATTACTTCAGAAAAAGTTTTAGTTTGAATATTGTACAGCATTTGAAGATAGAGGTAATCTCTGAAGCATTCTATGTTTCCCTGCCCTCTGGCTGTTTTTAAAATCACCCAGTTAAGGGAGGACAGCTCACGGCCCTAGATTTTTTCTGTGAAGGAAAAATGTGCAGAATCAAAAGAGTATGGACATATATCAATAGTTGTCATTCCCCTAGCTTCTACCTAAGTAATTTAATCCCGTAGTGTTCAGCTTCAATAGAAATCAGATGCTCTTTCAAACAGTAATTATGACATTCCTTTAGCAAGGCTCCTCTTTCCTAATTGGTTTGGCTGCAGCTGTATCTGGTTACTGCTTTAACAACCAAGGAAAATTGATCTCATACCTTAAGGAAGGAAATTAAGACTACCCCATAGCAAGTCATCTTTATTGTCCCATAGTGAGTCATTCTAGCAGACCAAAAAGGATTTAGGAGAATCTGGGACTCAATGTTCCTCAGTGAAATCTATTCAGATAAACATATCCCAACAATCTAAGCCCTATTACTTTTCTAGTGAACCCATGATTTTGCATAGACTCGTTGAGACTTTGAGTTTAGCCTTTTCTAATTTGTAGTTCTATTACATTATCCAACAAGGCTCAAGATTAGTGACATGGTCATAGTAATTGATTAAGGTTCTATAATTAGGATGCCACTTCAAAGCTTAGGAAAAGTAGTGATTCATATGAAATGAGACAGTGTTGTCAGAAATATCCTAGCAGAGTGTTATGGAAGGGATATAAAGCAACCTAAGAGAGCATATTATTCTAGATGACTCAGTTATAAGAGGTCCAATAACCTCAATCTCCTCCCACATATTTTTTTTCCTGATGGAAAGACACTACCTTCACTAAGGTTAGAAAAATTGTTTTTATGATGAGAACAAAGGCATTATAATGATGTCCAGTGTAGCTGTCCTCTGCAAAATTGAATTAATGATAGATATTATACTTATGAAACAGAAGTCTCTAGTAAATAAAAAAGCATATTACAAAATTCCAGAATAACAGAGACTAAATGGCAGTATTAAAACTTAACAGGAAAAAAGTACATTTTATTATTGTAATATACAGGTACCAACCCCTGATTAGTTCTATGGAACAGAGTCCATACATTAGAAGAGAATATGGAAGCATGAGATCAGGGATTCTATAGTGGTTAGTGTATTTTTTTAATTTTTATTTATTTACTTATTCCCTTTTGTTGCCTTTGTTGCTTTACTGTTGTAGTTATTGATGTCGTCATTGTTGGATAGGACAGAGAGAAATGGAGAGAGGAGGGGAAGACTGAGAGGGAGGGAGAAAGATAGACACCTGCAGACCTGCTTCACCACTTGTGAAGCAACTCCCCTGCAGGTGGGGAGACGGGGGCTCGAACCAGGATCTTTAAGCAGGTCCTTGCGCTTAACCCATTGTGCTACCGCCCGACTCCCAGTTAGTGTATTTAATAATGACTATTTCAAGTTTTCTCCCAGTGAATTCTAAGTCCCACACTACTGGCGTAGGCATACTATTTTTATTAGACCATTATCAACCTAATCTCTAGTACTTAGTAAGCAAATAGTTCCAGAAAAGCATTTTCTCTTTAGTACTTACAAAAAAAGAAAATCAGAATTAATTTGAATTCATGCAGAGAGAACAGTTATCTATGGACTTATTTTGACATGATTGACTTTATTGTCTAATATCTAATTTCCCTTTATCCTATCTTTTTAAATAGTTGCTAATATTCACTTTCACATATACATTTATCTTACAATCTATTCCTGATGAAATCAATTTAAGATGTGGTCCACTCTATTTGGGCCTTTTTATATAATAACCTAAATCAATTTCAAAAGACATTGGGAAATGATGGATAAATGAAAAATACAAGAGAAGAAACATTTTCTCCTAAATCATAGAACATTATTTCTAACACAAAATTAATTCATTATGGCATTTTAAATGTCTCTACCATACAGAATTGTTGGGAATACATTGTTTTAAAGGCTGTAAGCAAAATGAATTATGGCAACAAGTATGTAATTAGCATATGGCTGAAATCAGGCTGATGTCAGGATCGGATGCGAATTCAAGAGGGATTGTGGGGGTGAGAGGATTACTTAAGCAAGCATCTAGCAGAGGTTCTCCCCTTTGGTTATTGTCCTTAGTCTGTTGCCATTCCTGTCTAGGCTTCTCCCAGAAACACCTTCTTTCAATGGTGTTTTCTCTCTGGACCTGACCATGTTGTAGCCAAACACAGGTGCTCATGCTTTTATCTCATGGCTGGTTAACTTTCTCTCTTGCCTATTTCCTATTGTGGTTTTTATATATCTGTTTTTATATATCTAATAAACCTGCCACATTTATAAGCCCCACAAAAGAGGGCTTTTTTCCCCTTACTTTTTACAATATAAAATGTTTCCAAACATAGTTCCTGAGAACTAATATTTATTTCCTAATGTTCAGAACTGCAGAACTAAAGTAACTCTTCTTGACTAGAATATATGGGAACAAGGTCATGAATAGACAAAAATTTAAATTATCTGATTTTCTTTACAAAGCAAAACAACAATAAACAAACCAAACCCTAATTTAAAAAGAAAGATTACCATTGCTTAATGGGTGAACTATTAGTGCATCCCTTGGGCACTGTCAAGCTCATCAAGCTTCATTTGCCAGTACAGATACAGCTCTATGTGGATTATTAATTTGAAGGTCACCATAAAAGGGAAAATGCAGAGTGGGAAATTGGAGTTAGCATTCTGAGGGCCTACAACCATCATTACTTTATTTAAGCAGTATCACAAAAGTCCACTAGAATTTGAGTGTGCCTGCAAACAACTGAAAAATTTACCTCCTGAGGAATCATGAATAATGATCCAAAATGGTCAAGACCAAGCATGCAGTAAATGTGGCTCTTCTCTTTGATCACATTTTTTTCTTCCACACTATTTTCATATAATCCTAGAGATATTTTTCCTTTTTTTTTTTTTTACATTTTCACCTAGCAAAAGTGGTTCCAAAGGAAGTCTATGTAGATGGACTTGATGATGAAATATTATTTGACTTATTAAGAGGCCTTTATAAAGAGGTAATTATACTGAAATTTTAATATGAAAGTATCATTTAGTTCAACATTATCAAATGAGCTACCTCAAAAATATTAATATCCTGCTTATTGTAACTGCGATTAGCCGATAGCATTTAGGTGGGGAGCTATAATGTATTAAAGTAAGGTAGAGTTTACATTACTTTCTGGAAGTCTAAGGACAAAATAGGATTGTAGTTATTTTTTTTTTAAATAAAGCAAAGCAAGTTGTAAGGATTAGGCATTATCGTTTGGTGCCTGCATGTATTCTTGCTGTTTTGTAATGATTTTAGTAGAATATCATGGATTTTTTTTTCAAATGAAGAGCAAACTCCAATTCTTTCTTTTCCTTTTTCTTTATTGGCTTCTTAAGAACCTGCAGATCCAAAGTACACAGACCTTCATGTCCTTGTTGAAGAATTTGTGGATACATTTCTACTGAATCAGATTTCAAGATAATATAAAAGGACTCACTCACTCCTGTGGTTTAATAGTTTCTTTCTTCTTTTTTCTTTTTCAAAAGAAAAATGTGCAGATTTACCCAGGACAGTAGCAGGAGTGGGGAATCCACCTTAAAGGCTTTTCATTCTTTTTTTCATAGAGAATCACTTCTTTCCGCTGTATCTTCAGCTTTGGTGCACAAATAAATTTGAGTCACACTTCATATCTACTTGTGTAGATATGAAGTGTGACTCAGGAACATGAAATGCTAGTAATTGGACATATGGTTTATTTTGAAAGTAGTAGATCTATTCTGTTGGGAACTATCTGTTACTATTTCATATCCCTGTAAATTTAGGGGAGGGTTCATGCTTTTATCTATTAGTTTTGAAGGCAACAAGCATCAGAGAAAAAGTGAAACAAAAGGAAACAAAAGAAAAAAACAGAAAACCTGTTACTGATTACTGCTATAACTTCAAATACTGCCTTTGTCTGACTAAATGCTCATTATGTTGGAATGCATAAAAAAACAACTTTTTAAAACTATCTTTATTGACTGGATAGAGACAGCCAGAAATCCAGAGGGAAGGGGGAGATAGGGAGAGAGACAGAGAGACACCTGTACTCCTGTTCACCACTCGTGAAGCATTTCCTCTGCAGGTGGGACTGAGTGCTGGAATCTGGGTTCTTGCACATTGCAACATATATGCTCTACCAGGTGCGCCACCACCTGGCCGCTTAAAAAACAACTTCTGGGAGTGGGGCGATAGCGCAGCGGGTTAAGCGCAGGTGATACAAAGTTCAAGGACCAGCATAAGGATCCAGGTTTCATCCCCAGCTTCCCACCTGCAGGAGAGTCTCTTCATAGGCTGCGAAGCAGGTGTCTATCTTTCTCTCCCCCTCTGTCTTCCCCTCCTCTCTCCATTTCTCTCTGTCCTATCCAACAACGATGATATAAATAACAACAATAATAACTGCAACAACAATGAAAAACAAGAGCAAAATAAATAAATATAAAAGAAAAAAACACAACTTCTAAAATTCTAAAATTAATCAAACACTATTAAAATATTCTTTTTTACATCATAAAGTATTTACTTTCCAACTTATTTTTTATTTTTGTTTATGATAGGGAACACTGCTTTTTGCATGCAATGCCTTATTCTTATAACCTTGTGTGGGAAGTAGTTACATCCATATATCAAAAAAAAAAAAAGTTTGTAGAAGGAATACTAATCAATTGAGAAGCACAGCCAAGGAAAAGGTAGTGTGTGAAACTTTCTTTCCAGAGCACTGGTCTGCTTCCGTATGGAATGAAGCATCTGCTTCTATCACAAAATGAGTAAAAATATTCAAGCAAAAACTCATCTTTGTTTTCTTTGCAGATTGCACAATTTATCTCTAATAACACACACATTCACTGTCACTGAAGCTCAGTGGAATAATTAGAAGTATTTACTGAATAGACCATGCAAAGCCATATGTTGTGGTGGAAAGAATACCGTAGAGATACTGAAAACTGGCATGCATAATAAGACTGCAAACTCAGCCATTTAAAAATGAGCAGCATTTAAAAATCATATATGCAATGAGAAAGGCCTACGGCTGGAATAGAGCCCTGGATTTCCATGAAGCAGAGTGAGTTTGATGAAAGAGAACAAGGACTTCAGAATTTGGTTGTATAAATTTAAAAATTCCTGTTAATATACACTATAATACTTAATCTGTGCAATGTGTGCATAGATATGTATCCTTTATTGTAGATTTACAGAGATACAGCTTATATGTGTATATATCACAGTGTCTCTGTTAATCTACAATGATAAAGAATTTCAAAGAAAACAAGATTCTAATAATATGGAGAAAAGCAAAATTCATCAAAATTAATTGCATTAGTATAAGAAGCACTGAGAAATTATATGCATGTACAAACTATTGTGTTTCCTTCGAATGTAAAACATTAATTTCCCAATAAAGAATTTAAAAAAAAAGAAGCACTATCCATTTTGGGGCTCTTTTTGAGTTCTTATTTATTTTCAATACCAAACTCTTGCTAAGTATGTAATTTTTCCAATGTCTTCTCTAATTCAGTAAAATGTTTCTTTTATTTTTCATTTTGATAATACTTTCTCTCACTGTGTAGTTGTTTTTCAATTTGATATAGTCTCATTTTTTTATCAATTTGCCGAATTGAGGTCTTGCTCATATGTAATTTCATTGCCCTAAATCATGTTGTCATTCCAACAGAAAAACAAAAACAGAGATCATCCCATAATTTGTACTCCACAGAATCTGAAAAAAACCTGAGTTTGAGCCCCAGCACTGGTCACATCATATACAAGAATGGTATCATGAGAGTCCAGTAAATGTTGGAGTGATGTTGAGTTGTCGCTCCCTTTTTGTGTCTCTTCCTCTCTATAGAACTAATAGGCAAGAATTTAAAAAGTCTATGAGACTATGAAAAGATGATTGTGTAAAAATGGTGGTATGTGTGAGTGTGCTGTAAACAAAATATTAAAAAATATGAAATCCAACAACTAATGAAATGTTTCAGTGGTAAATATGGGAGTTATATCCCTGAGGACATTGATGCAATCTCTAGTTTCATATATGCTAAAGTTGTCCTCCAACATTTAGCCTTGCTTTAGTTTTGTATATATCTACCTCTTCTGAAGTAAATAAGTACATATCTAAATAAAAGATGAAATCTGCCTTAGGAAAGTTGTGATATATATACTACTCAGCTATTAGAAAGTTGTGGCGACTCACTAAGTACAGCTAGCAAGTAGAAAGACCTAAAAAGGGTACCATAAACAAAATAGTTTCTGCTTAGACCAGGATACCCTCCTCACCTGCTTCTTATTTCACTTCCCTCAATTACTCAAGGCTAACCTTGTCAGATAAAGACTACACAAGCTGGATAAAGGCAAGAGACTGGCATACTTTAATGATGGCTCTTTTGGTCACTACGAGGTCACTCCATCATGCAACGGCCTAGTCAGAGAATCGTGGGATTCCCACATAGTTATGGTGGGCCTAGAACTCTAACAGATTCCTCTCTTACCATTGCTGGATATCTCCATCAGGAACCTCTTATGGACCTCTATAGTACATTTCCCTGAATGTAGAATAGCATTGGTAAGGACTGCCCCATTCTCCAAAGGGAGACTGGGTCAAAATACTTTGCTACTCAAGGAAGATGGGTCCAACAATGAGAGCAGCCTAGAATGTTCCTAGCTATGACCCCAGAATATGAGCTTACACCTACAGGGATGCAGAGATTACACAGACTCCTGTACTGAATATGGGCCCCACATCAGATTGATGGGGTTTACAGTTAAGTTTTTATATACTCTTTCCATTATTTAGGAGTTATTCTCTTCCCTGGTCCAGCTTTCTAGTCCGATTTCAAACTCTGACACATCTCCCCAAATACCACCTTTAGCCCACCTGCATGTTAGCTGTCGAGCTCAGGAAAAAATTAATAAAGTCATGGACCCCTTGGAATATAACTAAAATAGACTTCCTAGCTCTTTCTAAAATGGAGACCCCAAATCTCATTTGCTATATTCTTACATTTAGGCTCCTGATTATTAAACAGTTTGTTCTGCTTTATATTGTAATGCTTTTTAGCTACTAAGCTGCAGTTGCTATCATGATGCCAATTTGACTTCCCTGAGCAGACGACCTCACAGTGTGTCCTAGAATCCCACCTCTCGAGAGCCCTGCCCTACTAAGGAAAGATAGAAACAGGCTGGGAGTATAGATTGACTTGCCAATGCCCATGTCCAGGGGAGAAGCAATTACAGAAGCCAGATCTCCAACCTTTTGCCCCTCATAATGGCCCTGGGTCCATACTCCCAGAGGTTTAAAGAACAGGAAAGCTTCCAATGGAGGGGATGAGATGCAGAACTCTGGTGGTGGGAATTTTGTGGAATTGTACCCCTTTTATCCTATGGTCTTGTCAACAATTATTAAACCAATCAATAAATAAAAAGAAATCAGGCCCTTGAATAGCATTCCACTCAAAAACATAAGCTGTGACACACACACACACACACACACACACACACACACACACACACACACTGGAATACTACTTATCTATTAAGATTGATAAAGTCACCTTCTTGACCTCATCTTAGATGGGGCTTGAAGGAATCAGGTTAAATGAGATAATTCAGAAAGAGAAGAAAAAAAATTTAAATTACTATTCTGAGTTTCTAAAAAATTGTTGTTCATTGCACATGTACATCTATATGGCACGTCTAAATTTGATTCTGTATAAGCTGTTATATAGAAATCAAGATTCATTGTATACATATGGATGCCAACCCTAGCCCTAACCCTTTTAAGAGAGTCAATGTATCAAAGACCCTATTATCTTATGCAACTAATTTATATCCAGTGGACTATAATCAAACACTAGATTGCATTTATCATCATAAAGAAAAAAAATTAAAAAAAGATTCTGAGATCTTGAAAAATAAATTTCTGTTATCCTAAATATTTTTTTTTTGCCTGGAGACCCTTGTTACATATCAAAATTTGGATATTATTGTGTATCCCACTTACAACATAAACTTTAATCGAGCCCCCAGCTCCCCACCTACAGGGGAATCACTTCACAAGCAGTGAAGCAGGTCTGCAGGTATCTTTCTCTCCCCTCTTGGCCTTCCTCTCCTCTCTCCATTTCCTCTGTCCTATCCAACAAGGACAACATCAATAACAACAACAGTAGTAACTATAACAACAGTAAAAAAACAAGGGCAACAAAAAGGAAGTAAATAAATAAATATTAAAGAAAATCTAAATTTTAGAAATGAGATAAATGATGAGTACACAACTAACTCCTGTATCATAAATGATAGACTATTAAGTAGTCATACTTTTGGAGGACCACTGATTTTTTAACAGACTCTCTGAATTATAATGCCTGCAACTTCTCTGCTGAATTATTTTCTTAATTACTACAGCTATGTATTAGAATCAGACATGTAAGTTGCTCGCTTCTTTCTCTGAGGTTCCTGCATCCCGAACATCTATGTATGTTTAGCTATATCAGGGTAAACAGAGATAAATGGATCAAAAACCCCTCCAGACCCACAGAGGTTTTGTCTGATACCCCTGAACTATGACTACATCTTCGGAGTAAGGTCAGGAGTTACAGAGTAAACACAGAAATTGATGGAATCACTAACATTGGAGATAACAAGTCAGGTATTGTGTGGTCTACATAATAGGAGAAATATTATATAATTAGGCATGCCTATAAGATGTTTATGTATACCTTTAAGATGTTTATCCTTGGCATAGCTGTGTGCACATATACCAATAAACTGAAGCAGGGAACAGCTTTCTGGAAACATTCTATAGAACGTCACTGTGAGTTGTACTCAATGTGTCCACCACTCCCTGTCACAGGCCCTTTGGAATCTAACTAAAATATGGCTACTAGCAATCTACAAAATGGAGGATCCCCCAACTCTTCATCTGCACTACTCCAGCCTTTAGGTTCTTGATTGGTCAACAATTTGTTTGGCTACATATGTTAACTCTTTTTTCAGCCACCAGGTTCCAGATGCTAACATGATTCCAACCGGACTTCCCTCAGCAGAGGACCCCACCAATATGTCCTGGAGCTCTGCTTCCCCAGAGCCCTTCCCCACTAGGGAAAGAGAGAGTCAGGCTGGGAGTATGGATCAACCTGTCAATACCCATGTTCAGCGGGGAAGCAATTATAGAAGCCAGACCTTCCACCTTCTGCATCCCACAATGGCCTTGGGTCCATACTCCCAGAGAGTTAAAGAATAGGAAAGCTATCAGGGGATGTGTTGGGATGGGATACAGAGTTCTGGTGGTGGGAATTGTGTGGAGTTGTACCTCTCTTATCCTATGGTTTAGTCAATGTTTCCTTTTTATAAATAAAAAATATATATAATATTTTCTTTTTATTTCCTTTTTATAGTGATTTAATAATGATTTATAGATTATCACATTATAGCAATGGTGCACAGTATCTGTATGCTATGGACCCCGAGTTTATTAACTGACACTACCAATAGTTAAAGCTGAGTGAAACTAGTATATATATATATATATATATATATATATATATATATATATATATATACAAGCTACATGTACTGTGCAGTTTTTTAATTTTTTAAAAATTATCTTATTTATTTATTGGATAGAAATCAAGAGGGAAGGGGGATGATAGGGAGGGAGAGAGACAGAGAGACACCTGCAGCCCTTCTTCACCACTTGTGAAGCTTTCCCCCTGCAGGTGGGAACCAGGGGATCACACCCAGGTCTTTGTGCATTGTAACATGTGAGCTCAACCAGGTGCGCCACCATATGGCCCCTCTGTGTGTTGTTCTTAAAACTATATTACAGGGATTTGCAATCTGAAGAGTTTGGGAAGGAATGCTTAAAGTCTTGAACTTTCTGGTTCTCAAATTCATACAACCTCCCAAAATGTGAAACTGTCTCTCAAAAATAAAATAACATTACAGGGTTACTGCAAACTCAGTACAAAAATTGGATAAGAAAACAAAAGTTTTTCTTAAGGAAAACCACAATAGCTTTCATAAATTCCTGAGACAGTTAAGCTACCATCTTTCTTCAAGTAAATCAACTTATATGTTTAACATCTTTACAAATTTTTATTTAAAGGTATTGTTTTTCTATATATTAGCATACTAACTATCCTCTCTCCCCCTAAAGACAACAACAAAAACATAATTATAGTTAAATAAAAATAATTAAACACCAAGATTAAAAAGAAAATATACCTACTCAGGAATCGGGCTGTAGCACAGCGGATTAAGTGCACATGGCGCGAAGCACAAGAACCCATGAGGATCCCGGTTCAAGTCCCCTGCTCCCCAACTGCAGGGGAGCCGCTTCACAAGCGGTGAAGCAGGTCTGCCGGTGTCTTTTCTCTACCTCTCTGTCTTCCCTCCTCTCTCCATTTCTCTCTGTCCTATCCAACAACGACAACAACAATAATAACTACAACAATAAAACAACAAGGACAACAAAAAAGGAATAAATAAATATTTTAAAAAAGATTTATTTAAAAAAAAGATATCTACTCACCCTTTCATAAACTTTTGAAAATGAATAGTAACATGCTGATCTGGAAGGAAAAAAATAACAAAAATCCTTAGTGTCCAATTAATGGCAAGTACAAGTTAAAAACACTAAATAAAATTTGAGGTGCCCAGTTATCTTTTGTCTACATAATCATGCAGAATTGGAACAGACATCTTTAAGCTATGTAATATGCTTCTTGAGTCTTCTTGAGTAAAATATTGACACAGACAACTTCAAGCAAATAAAATTCTTTTTTCAATTTTTTTATTATTTATTTTCCCCTTTGTTGCCCTTGCTGTTTTATTGTTGTTATTATTGTTGTTATTGATGTCGTTATAGTTGGATAGGACAGAGAGAAATGGAGAGAGGAGAGGAAGACAGAGAGGGGGAGAGAAAGACATCTGCAGACCTGCTTCACTGCTTGTAAAGCAACTCCCCTGCAGGTGGGGAGCCAGGGGCTGGAACCAGGATCCTTAGGCAGATCCTTGCGCTTTGTGCCGCTTGTGCTTAACCAACTGCGCTACCGCCAGACTTCCCGCAAATAAAATCCATCGCTTCAGTGTTTTTCCAAAATACTTCTCCCTGGAAATATCCCTGTGTCCAACATTCTCTGCCGCGGTTCTAAATCTACTTTTCCCTTTACAAATTTAGTTTTCCCACATTCTAAAAGTTATATAATATTTCAACAGTCTAAACCTCAATGCTGCTTGTATTACATGTTTCAAGTATATCAGCAACACTCCTATAAGACCAATTACTGGTATACAGAAGGAAGGGTCAATCTGCACATCAAGAACAAATCTATGCTGAGAATAGGATTGGATTTTCAGTGGTGAACTTAATGTGACAAGGTGCATATACATGTTGACCATCAGAGACATACATTTGAAGCATGTTGTAATGTAATGCTACTTCAACAGGGAAGAAGAAAAGGAGAGGTAAAGAAAAAAGGAGAAAATCAAATAAACTTTAAAACTATGCAGTCTTCTGGGGCAGACTTTTGGTGACTTAGTCTTAAGAAGTTGGCCCTCTCCCAGAAAGCAAACATTACAACAAAATATGTCAGTGAATTTTATCAGGGAACAGTTGGGATCTCACCATTTGTAGACTGGTGATTGCATGTAGACAGCAGGAGAAGGAAGAGGAAAGACTTAAGCAGAAATGCTGCACTTTGATGCTGGCAGGTGCTATATATTTGCAGTTGCTTTAAACGCATGTGGTCAATTTAAAGGGCCCAAGCAAACTGCTCAGGAACCAAGTAGCTTATGAAGACCAGACTGCTGTTTAAAACTGTAGAAGCCACTGGCTCTTGAGTGAATCCCAAAGGGCCCTCTGGCAGAACCAGGGAACTGAACACTACTCTTGTGGCAACAGATAAGTCAATCAAACTCTAAGATATTCCGGTTGTCATAGGGAACCTGGTGAATTAGATAATACTACCCTTTAGAAAAGTGATTTTTGAGTTCACAGTCGAGTCTCTACTTTCAGGAAACAGTCTCAGGTGAGAAAGATGTCTGGGATTGTTTTCCTTGCTCCAGACAATGGCTATGATTAAGGGCTGTTGGGCTCCTTAATAAAACTTTTCTTTTTCAAAACTCTTCCCCTCCACCTGCAACTCATATACAAAGCAGAACTCAAAGCCACCTGCAGGGAAAATGAAACCAAAACAGATGAATAAAAGTAGGAAGTTCTGACTTGGTTAAGTCTCATAATGGTTATGTAAAAAGACTCATGATTAAGGCTCCAAAGTCCCAGGTTCAATCCTCCAAATCTACTTGAGCAGTGAGTGCTCTGGTAAAAAAAAAAAAAAAAGAAGAGTAGAAAAGATGAGACATCCATTTATTCTAACACATCAGAGTTAAAGGTTGGCTTCATAGAATATAAACTAGATATGTTTGCCTAAACTTTTGTTAAGTATATAAATAAAATAAAGTACTATTACATTTTACCAATAATTTATTGGATAATGGAAAACTATTATGCATTATATTTGTCTTAGAATAAAAGTTTGCTTCATGCATTTATTTGTTTCATATTAGTGTAGTTGAAATATGTTGCGGACTTTACTGTAAATAATATACTTAACAGCAATTATCAATTCATACTTTGCAGACCCTGAATTTATTATGGATGCATATACTCTATTTGATGTTAACTACCATTTAAATTCACTTTAATCTAGCAGTGAGTCATATTTACTCTAGTCCGTGAATTAATTTTTTTTTTCCTCCAGGGTTATTGCTGGGCTCGGTGCCTGCACCATGAATCCACCGCTCCTGGAGGCCATTTTTCCCCCCTTTTTGTTGCCCTAGTTGTTGCAGCCTCGTTGCGGTTATTATTGCCATTGTTGACGTTGCTTTGTTGTTGGATAGGACAGAGAGAAATGGAGAGAGGAGGGGAAGACAGAGAGAGAGGGGAGAGAAAGATAGACACCTGCAGACCTGCTTCACCGCCTGTGAAGCGACTCCCCTGCAGGTGGGGAGCCGGGGGCTTGAACCGGGATCCTTACGCCGGTCCCTGTGCTTTGCGCCACGTGCGCTTAACCCACTGCTCCACCCCCCGACTCCCCGTGAATTAATTTTTAAGACACATATACATCTCATTAAGTAATGCATGTCCAGTAAAACTTTAATTTTCATGTTTTAATCAGTTGTGTTCTGTTAATAATTGTATAATAATTTAATACAAAGAACTTTTCTAACATTTTGTCCTTTATAAGAATTGAAAAACCAATTTATAAATATAACTTAGTTAAAGAGAAATATGACAGAGAGACCTGCTACCAAAAGTTCATGCACCAAAAAATGCCTAGTAGTAGAAATTTCTGTGTAGGAAATGCCATGTAAATATGAATTTGTACAAGAAGGCACAGTCTTATCCAAGGTACTCACACAGGATTTCTGGGATCTGAGCTAAGTTGAATACATTCTTTTCTCAAAAGAACTGAATATTTTAAAAATAAATTTTCAGTGGGATCAGTAGCTATTCCATCTCTAGCATCTGTGTGTGTGTGCATGTTCATAATGGTGTGTGTGTGTGTGTGTGTGTGTTTAGAATACTGTTATTTGGTTGTCTGGGCTAGGGATATGTCAGCCTTCTGATAGACCACAAAAAGTGAGTACCTGACACCCCAGAGGTCACAGGCACCACCTTATATCAGAGCTGAGCAATGTTCTGGTCTGATCTCTCTCTGTGTTTTCTTTCTTATAATAAATAAATACATACATAAACAAATAAATAAATAAATTTAAATAAATAAATGTCGTCATGCAAATTTAGATGGACTATTGTGCAAGTTATTCATGTGATTCTCCACTGATAAAGTAGCTCTCCTATTTTTCAACTTACCATCCAGTAAAACACAATCTATACTGTGTGTTCAAGGGGAATTAGTGCTAAGTGTTCTGCAGCTGATTTCCAGAGAGACCATCTAGGGGATGAGTGAGGGGACTAGAACAACTGTAAAGCTTTAATGGATTCTAGAGCTAAAACCTTGTTTATTCAGTTAACGAAAGAGCTAATAGTCTATCTCTTTTCACCTGGATATTTCTTGATTTTATTTCTATCAGTGGCTAGTATAAATTCAATTAAATGCATAAGTGTATGAAAATATAAAATAAATGTGAGTTAGCAAATATTTGAATAATGATAACAGCATGGACTTGGGGGCTGCTTCATAAAATACTATAATATTGGGTTGTCAAAAAAAGTCATGATGAATTTTTCCATTTTTATGCAAAACTATATCATGACTTTCCCAACAACCCAATATATATATTTTTTGGTTTACAGTATTTTAAGCATCTTTCTAATTTATTTTGAGAAGATTTTGCATTATAGCATTGTGATAATATCTTCAAGATTTTAAATCAAGCACTGCTCAGCTTTACAGATTTTTTTCTGACATTAACTGCTTTGGAGATTGCTGAAGGCCATGAAAGCAGTCATATTTTAAAACCTTAGTAAGCTTCCTAATTACCTCTGTTCTCTCAATTGTTATACTTTTAAAACAGACTATAGTCACTTCATTTTTACAGTGCTATCATAAAGCAATGTGTCCCCATATAAAGTGCAGTAATGAGGTGGTAGATTTACCACTGATATATTTCAGTTAAGCTAAGGAATTCATTTTAAAATGACTTGAGTCCACTACATAATTTTTAAATTGCTTATATACAATTTCAGCAAATGTCATGTCATATGGATATTTTGCATTTTTAAGTTACAAGAGTGTAAATTGCAGGTTGAATGTCAAATAAGTCAGACTCCAGTAGCCAAAAGGAACTTGGATTTCTACTATAATTCAGTCATACAACCAACTCAGTTGAGGGTCTTTGACCTAATGTTCATGCTATCTTATTAAATAGTCCCAAATAGTGTGACAGGCTATCATTTGTTTAAATAATACTGGCAACTATGACTGGAAGTTTAGAATAAAATCAGTAACAGCAATATTGAATTAAAATGACTATTACTAATGAATGTAATTTTGTAGTTTTCAGTAACTCAAGAACTAGAAGGACAGTTACAGAAGACTGGTAAGTAAAAAGTTCATCATAAAAACTGTCATTTTGATATTGCATCTAACATTAGCCAATTTTTTCCATGACAATATCTCTTTGTAATATGAAATATTGTGTAGTAAAATAATAAATTGTTCTGTTGTCTTTGTATCACAGGGCCACTTAACAAGAAATAAAGCCAGAGATGCCTAAACAAAGACTAGAAACCATATTGTTCCAAAGGTCAGTACGATTATTTTATCTTTTAAATTATCCATACAGAAATCAAGTTTCTTAGTATTATAGTCATATAGTTCCTTAAAAGAGATTGAATGCTACAAGGAGGCTGGTTATTTTAGCATATACAATCCCTTGCTTTATGGATACATATTTTATTCATTGATTAGATACATTTTCCATTATACTGATGATATTCTCTTCTTCTGAAGATGGCTTTGAAATAGCCAGTAAGCAAGGCTGGGTGGTGGTTTACCCAGTTAAGTGCACATTACAGTGTGCAAGGACTCAGGTTCAAGCCCCAGGTCCCCACCTGCAGAGAGGAAGCTCCAAAGCAGTGAAGCGCTGTTGTAGGTGCCTTTCTGGCTCTCTTCCTCTCCAGCTCCCCTTTCTTCTTGATTTATCTCTGTCTCTATGCAATAAATAAATAAGTAAAGTATATTTTTATAGAGGTCTTTTAGTTCAAAAACCAGTGTAACATTTTTATTATTAACTCTCAAAAATTCTGCATAGTTATTAGCAACTTATAAACATAATTATAAGTAGTTATGTGTTTCAAATTTCATGATTAAATGTCTTAAATAGTATGAGAACATACTATTCCATAATATTTTACATATTTCATTATATGTAGTCTGAAAACCTATAAAATTTCCGTGTCTGAGATTATAATAACTATAATACCCTTGTAGAATAGTAATTCTAAAGTAATGTGTTTAAAATATCTACCTCCCCATTATATTGTAAGTTTTATGAGTATAGAACAGAGTATCATTGTTCTTCAGAATATAATAAGTGACATAATATAATAGTGCTTATTATTAGCCTTTCCCTAGTATATATTTATTGAAGAAATAAATGAAGGAATACTTTTTTTTACCTGTACCTCATCATTAAGTAAATCAATTATACTGCTCAGTTCTACCTCTTGGACTCCAGGCCATGAATTCTCCTTTTTTTGAACTTAGCATTATGATATATTATTAATTCACTGTGTGAAAAATTTCAAAAGATCAGATAAATTCTAAAAAGTTTTGAAGTGTGCTACTTACTGTAAGTATGAATAATGGGAAGAGTATGAAATAAGATTAGGATAATATTAAACAAACAAGAATGTTGTATAACTTTCACGCACAGTCCCTTATGTCCTGTGTAAGGCTGAACTTAGTCTTCAGATTCTGACATACCAAGACACACACACAAGGCACAATGTTACTAAATGGTTTTTATACCCTATTGCTCTAAAAAATAGTTAAACCAAGCAAAAAAAAAAAATTCAGTGCATTTTCAGTAAATATTCTACACAAACAAATATAGTGTTCCTCAATAAATTTTTCTTTTTAAATCATTTTTATTAAAGAAGTTAATGGTTTACCGTGTAGTCCTTGACACCACCAAGTTATGTCTCATTTGTTGTACAACAAAATTTTGTGTCATTGGTCCAAGACAGTTTAATGTGTTACCCCATTTTTGATTAATCTAATAGTCTATAAATTCTCAAGCATGTGCTCAAGAAGCATCTCTGAAAATCAGTCTCAGATTTTAACTTTCCTTTTCTCCATATGTAGACACATATTTAGCTAATGTTTTGGTTCTCTTTAACTAGCTATTCTTTTTATCACATTAGAATCCTTCTCATGTAATTCCAATATAAAATTTTATCTCTCTTGCTTTTAAGAAAATATTTATTTATTCCCTTTTATTGCCCTTATTGTTTTAGTTATTACTATTATTGATGTCATCATTGTTGGATAGGACAAAGAGAAATGGACAGAGGACGGGAAGACAGAGAGGGGGAGAGGAAGATAGAAACCTGCAGACCTGCTTCACCACCTGTGAAGCGACTCCTCTGCAGGTGGGGAGCCAGGGGCTTGAACCAGGATCCTTACGCCGGTCCTTGTGCTTTGCACCACATGCACTTAACCTTCTGCCCTACACCCTGACTCCCCTTATCTCTCTTACTTATAGGTTCTCATTTCAATATCCTCTATTGAGGAGTAGTTTCAGACTTAGTGAGAGATACTTCATATGCCAATGCATGTCCTTTCTCAACAAACTATTTAAATACATTATTTAATTAATTTGAATTAAGTATTGAGAAATCATATTTTTAATTTTTTATATATTTCACATGGATAACCCATGGATTATTTCTTTAGTTTATACCCTGAATCTCTTCAACTCATTCATTTATCTGTAATCACACTGAAAAGAACAACTAGGTTACTACTTTGTGAGCTTCATACTCTAAATGATATATTCTTTCTCCAAGTATTTGCCTAAGCTGGTTACTTATGTTATTCAGACACTTGCTGAAATATCACCTTATTTAAAAGATCCTCATTAATTGTTTTGCTGAAATAACTCATTGCTATCATATACCATGTAATTAATCTGCTGCTATTTTATGTGATATAATAGGAGGGTCCCATGAGAAATCATCATCACTTTTTTATAAGTGATATGGTAAAAGGACTCACTTGTCAGAGAAATGATTTTTCACTGGACTATCATTTATGGTATAAATTATCTATAGAATGCAGTCAACAAGAAGAATGTATGAAAGAGGTGGAACCCAGACAAAATAACACAGGTTTTAAAAGTTCTTTCCCTTACAGCTCAGTAATCAAGCATAGAACTTGCATGCATAAATATATACCTGAAAGCAAAGATACACAATAGTCTGTAGTGAGTCAGTATCAAGTTCATAATGAAATAGTGTCCACTTAGACTTAGAAACACTCCTTACCTATTTCCTATTACAGTTCTCTCACTCACGCCAAAGCTAACCTTAGCAAAGCAAGGACTGCAAAAGCTGAATAAGAGCAAGAGACTGGCATACTTTAATGATGACTCTTTATAGTCACTATCAGGCCATTCCATCAGTTGGGGCCCTAATCAGGGAGTCCAGAGATTCCCAAACAGACTTGATGGGCCTAGAACTCAAATAAATCCCTCTCTCCATTGTTACTGGTCACCTCTATCAGGAACAACACAATAGACCCCTTTGTGGGCCCCCATAGGACCTTGCTTTCAACTTGGATCAACAATGGTAGAGAATGTTCCATCCTCCAAAGGGAGGATGGACAACAAACTCTATGCTACACCTGAGGAAGATGGTTCTATACTGACTGGGGCAGCACAGAATGTTCCTACTCATGACCACAGAATGTGAACTCAGATCTAGAGGGATGTAGAGGTCACACAGGCTCCTAAGCTAATTATGGGCCCCAAATCACATCAAATCGATGGGGTTTACAGTCAACAATATTTATACCCCTTTCCCATATTAGGGAGCTATTCTCTTCCCTAATCCAGCTTTCTGGTCCTTTTCCCAGTCATGACATCATCTCCCCAGACAATAATTAGGATCTACCTCCATATCAAATTTTAGGCTCAGGCAAAAAACAAAACAAAACAAAACAAAAAAATAAACAGCAAACAACAAACACTATTATAGCTACAGGCCCTTTGAAATATAACTAAACTATGCCTATTAGCTATCTACGAAATGGAGGACCGCCCCCCAACATTTAATCTGCACTATTCCAGCCTTTAGGTCCATGATTATTCTACAGTTTGTTTGGCTTTGTACGTTAACTTTCTTTTCAGCCACCAGGTTCCAGATGTTAGCAGGATGTGACCAAACTTCCCTGGACAGACAACTCCACCAATGTGCCTTGGAGCTCTGCTTCCCCAGAGCACTTCCCCACTAGGGAAAGAAAGAGGTGGGCTGGGAGTATGGATTGACCTGTCAATGCCCATGTTCAGCGGGGAAGCAATTACAAAAACCAGACCTTCAACCTTCTGCATCCCACAATGATCTTGTGTCCATACTCCCAGAGTGTTAAAGAATAGGAAAGCTATCAGTGGAGGAGATGGTATATGGAGGTCTGATGGTGGTAATTGTGCAAACTTGTACCCCTCTTATCCTATAGTTTTGTCAATGTTTCCTTTTTATAAATAAATTTTTTTAAAAAAAAGAATAGGAAAGATACAAGGGGAGGGGATGTGATACAGAATTCTGGTGGTGAGAATTGTGTGGAGTTGTACCCCTCTTATACTATGATTTTGTCAATGTTTCCTTTTTATGAATTAAATAAATAGATATTTAAAAAAAAGAAACTTGCATGCATGATGTCCCAGATTCATTCTCCAAGGCAGTTTATGTCAAAGCAGAGCTGTGTTTTGACCTCTCTATTCTTTTCTCACTCTCATACTTATTGATAAAAACAAGTAATAAATTCATGCCCATCCCCTAAGAAGTAACATAAAGAAATCTCTTCCTCTAGCAACAAAAATGTACAAACCCAAACAACCCAACCTCATCCTCAGGGAGATGAATTTGATTCTCAGAGTCTAATCCTTATGTGGAGGACTGCTCAGGTAAGCACATACCAGTTATGGGGTAGTGAATGAACATTACCAAAACTACAGAACCTGCAGGAAAGCTGTAAATCATATTGTTTCTATAGAGAAACTCACTAAAGGTGCTGAAAATACCTTTACAGTAGATATTCCAAAGTTCAAGTTTCCAAGGCCTAACAAGATTACCTACTTGTAAGTAAGCCCTCTTGAAGATAAAGAGGTAGACAGTATTATACCTACTACATTATCATTTTCCTTTTCATCTTATCCTTATTTGACCACTTGCATTATTGAATTAAATGAGTATTACTGTATCAACTGTATGCCCGATCCTCTAGATTACAAATACCATGATAGAGACTTTGTTCTGTTTATTGGCAAAGTCTAGTGTAGTGACTGATGTATAGAAGTCATTTGAAAAATTTGGTGAAGTTCAAAATAGAGTGAAAACATGCCTTCTGTCTGGCAGAATTAAAGTACCTAACAGTGACAGATGGAAAAGGCATGTGAAGGACACAGAAGAATAGTATGCTCGATGGTTTATAGGCACTAAGAATGAGATATAAGTAGTTCTATTTTACTAGAAAAAGTAAAATTACAAGTCACTACCAGAAAATGAGTTAACCAGAGTGGGAGACAATAATAAAATGCAAGTAAATGTAAGGTGATTAAAAGAAAAAAAGGGAACAGCTGTTCACCATATTTTCTGAAATGCAAAAATAGGCTTTAATTGTGAGCTAAGTTTATATTTGGCATCAGATGGTTAAGCTTATCAGGCAGCTAAAGTGCTCACTGTGAAAGGTTTTGAAATCTTTGTAGAAATCATAACAAAAAGAGAAGATCACTTTTTATGCCAAGTTTTTTTTAGCTCTGATTTACCACATTACAAACCAGACTGATTCTTTTCAAGGTCTCTTCAAATCTTAGCACTATTGCTAAAGTAATAAGTATACTTATTCCATATACCACCAATAGCAGCACTTCTGAGAAATATCATTCAGGAGCGTAGAATGCATTAGAAATCATGGCATACATATTTTTCAAAGCTTGAAATAAAAATAATTTTGAAATTGTACACAGATATATCTTAGTTGTTTCAAACTGATGTTACTTTCAGTGTACTAGGATAAAAATTACGATGCTTTTGTTGGGTTTTGAATTTAAGGATTTGAGCTGTATATGATTAACGTGGGTGATATGAAATAGTGCTGAGATAATGATGTATATCTCCTAAAGAGTAACATAATTTGAAAAAAAATGCTAGGGCCTAGGTGGTGCAGAAACTGGAAGAGTACAGATATTACCATATGCAAGAACCTGGTTTCAAGCCCCCAATTCCCACCCACAGGGGGGGAAATTCATGAGTGGTAAAGCATTGCGGCAGATGTCTCTCTTTCTCTCTCCCTCTCTGTCTTTCTGTCCCTCTCAATTTCTAACTATCTCTAACAAAGAAAAAAGAATAGAAAGAAAAAAAGAAAGAAAGAAATAAAGAAAGATAAGGATCCCGGTTCCAGCCCCCGGCTCCCCACCTGCAGGGGAGTCGCTTCACAGGCGGTGAAGCAGGTCTGCAGATGTCTATCTTTATCTTTCCTTCTCTGTCTTCCCCTCCTCTTTCCATTTCTCTCTGTCCTATCCAACAACAACGACATCAGTAACCACAACAAGGGCAGCAAAAGGGAAAATAAATAAATATTTTTTAAAATTTAAAAAAGAAAGAAAGAAAAAGAAAAGAGAAAAAAGAAAGGGTAAAACATGGCTACCAGGAGCAGTATATTTATGGTGCAGGTATCAAACCCTAGAGGTAAACTTCATGGCCATTAAAAAAAGAATTAAAGAGAAAATTACAAATTGCAAATGTTGTAGGAAGATAAATAACTTTTTTAGTTAAAATATAATCCATGTTATTATATGGGCAATATGATCAGTAAATATCTATTAATGAGTCTATATATGTTTAATTTTATCTATGAAAATGATACTAACTTTTCAAAGTTAATCCAATTACCAAATAATGTGATGATAACAATAACTATCCATTGTCTTCTTGAACCCTAAGACAGCAGGAACCTGACATTTCCACTATAGAGCCTAAATTTCCCCCAGTCCTGGGACCCTAGGGTAGGGCCCACTTTCCCGTATGCTTCTCCCAATTCTTATCAAATAATATTGCATCCGCTGATCGCAACCTAATCAACGCAACGAGTGCCACCTCAGCATGCCTCACTTCAGACTGTGTCCAGAGACTTCAGGTGTGGAACGACAACCCTTCAGCTTCATCACTTGGGTAAGACCTTCCTTTCATAGTATACTCTAATTCCATCCCAGGTGGTTCACTTCCTAACAAAGTCCCAAAACCTAGATATAGACCAGGTTCCAGGAGACAGAGCATATGTTCACAGGTATCCATAAACTAGGGCAAATATATACCTGAAAGCAGAAGTACACTAGAGTTTGCAGTGAGTATCCCCCAACATTTCATCTCCACTATTCTAACCTTTGGGTCCATGATTGCTCAACAATTTGTTTGGCTTTGTATGTTAACTCTCTTTTCAGCCACCAGGTTCCAGATGCTATCAGTATGCTGGCCAGGCTTCCCTGGACTGAAGACCCCACCAATGTGTCCTGGAGCTCAGCTTCCCCAGAGACTCACCCTACTAGGGAAAGAGAGAGGCAGACTGGGAGTATGGACTGGCCAGTCAACGCCCATGTTCAGCGGGGAAGCAATTACAGAAGCCAGACCTTCCACCTTCTGCAACCCACAATGACCCTGGGTCCGTGCTCCCAGAGGGATAGAGAATGGGAAAGCTATTGGGGATGGGATGGGATATGGAGATTGGGTGGTGGGAATTGTGTGGAGTTGCACCCCCCAATCCTACGAGTTTGTTAATGTCTCCTTTTTTAATTAAAAAAAATGATACTAATGAAATTTAGCAAGGAGTATTTGAACTAAAAATTACACTTAACAATATAACAATAAAAAAAAGCTTTTAAGGGTGCTGGGCAGTAGTGCACAGGGTTAAGTACATAGTGCTAAGCTTAAGGATCCCTGTTCAAGGCCTCAGCTTCCTACCTTCAGGGGGTGGGGTGTCACTCCACAAGCAGTGAAGCAGGTCTGCAGGTATCTATCTTTCATTCCCCCTCTGTCTTGTTCTCCTCTGTCAATTTCTTTCTGTTCCATCCAACAACAGCAGCAATAACAATGAAAAAAAAGATGGCTGCCAGGAGCAGTGGGTTCATAGTTCAGGTACCAAGCCCCAATAATAACCCTGGGAGAAAAAAAAACAGATTGTAAACTGCTGATACACACACACACACACATACACATGTGGACTTAATTATAAACAAAGGAAAAATACAAACAACTCTGAAACTTTGATAAAAGCATGCATGCGAGGTGATATAAGCTAACCACCCAAACTTTTCTGAAGACTTTTCTAATCTCCAAATACAGTGAAGCAGAACAAATGAACTTTCAGCCTTTCCTTGGAAAAAAATGAATGACCCATCATAAGCAACATTTCACAGAAAGTGCCTGATAGGAACAAAGAAATGCAAATATCCTATTGCCCTCAAACATTCACTCCTGAGTATATATTTTTCCATTATATCTCCAATTTTATTCCTTTTGTTGAAATTTAAATTCTTCCTCAAAAAACAGGACAGACTTTAGGATGATATAAAGAAAGAGTATACATATAAATTCCTCATATTAACAAAATAAATTTACCTTTATATTGGCTATAAGAGGGAGATGTGAAGTAGTGTTTTAAATGTCTCTACCTCTCACTCTTTCCCTTCCTCTTTCCACTCCTCTCCCTTATATTTCTGAAATGTGCACTGGGCATGGTATATAGCATCAAAGCAAGAAACTCTGGAGAGGAAGGGGAAGGGAAGGATAGAAAAGAACTTTAGGGGCCTGGTGCATAATGAAATTATACTCATGTACAGTGACTTCATTGAAAAGAATTAACCCCCTCAATAGGAAAGAAAGAAAGATAGATAGAAAGAAAGAAAGAGAGAAAAGAGAGAAAGAGGAGGGAAGGAAGGAAGGAAGGAAGGAAGGAAGGAAGGAAGGAAGGAAGGGAGGGAGCGAGGAAGAAAAGGAAGGTTGGAAAAAAAAGACCCCCAGGTGCCATGGAGTGTGCAGTCCCCAAGTCCCAGAGATAACACTGGTGGGAGGAGAAGGAGGTTGAGGAGGAGGAGGAGGAGGAGGAGGAGGAGGAGGAGGAGGAGGAGGAGGAGGAGGAGGAGGAGGAGGAAGGGGGGAATTTTACTTCATTTTCTCTTTTCTTTTTTTCTCCAGATTTATCGTTGAGGCTCAGTGCCACTGCTCCTGGAACCCTCCCACTCTGTTTTAATGGACAGGACAGAGAGAAATTGAGAGAGGAGGGGGAGATAGAGAGGGAGAAAGAAAGACAGGCATGGCAGAGCTGCTTCACCACTTGTGAAGCTTTCCTCCTGCAGGTGGAGATAAGGGGCTTGAACCAGGATCCTTGATCAGGTCCTTATGCTTCCTACTATGTGCATTTAACAGTGTGCCACCACCTGGCACCTTTCATTATCTGTAGTAACATAATTGAAACTAGTATGCATTTACTGCATCTTGAAGAAGCAAAAATAAGCTATAGCAATGTAATAAATATTATAAAACTGCATATATGTACTGTAGCTAAAATAAATTCCATGAAAATCACACTTTGTATGATACATTTGATACAGTAATCTATTTTATTGCAATTTTTGTGTGTTTTCTTAATCTCAAATATCACTTCTCAAAGCTCTCTAGCATAGGATCTAGTTATCAGTGTTCTGCATTTCCTTATTCAAACCAAGACTGATTTCAAGAGAAAAAGCAAGACTGTACTTCCAACAGAGCTCTCATTTTTATCTAAGCTAGAAACTTCTAATCTCAGCAATGTTAAAGCAAAGGAGCAGTAAAAAATGTGTGGGTAAGCTGTTTCTTTGGACTTACACAAAACAATTCCAGTTACTAGTGCCTTGTCTGTTAGCCTTCTACTGCTAGTGCAAAATGTCAGTATCTCCTACAATCCTTGCCAATAGTAATACTGTGACTGTAAATTATGTTTGTGAATACTTTTCTGTTGCTCGTTTAATTGACCAGTAATCTGGTGCAAGTAGTGGTGCCTGGGAAGGTCAGCAACCTAAATAACAGATCTGCTTCTGTTCTCTTCCCCACTGCCATTTTGCATCTCGACTGCTAGACACTGATTTATAATGCCTGTTACTTACTGATAGCACTGATGATTTTTTGCATGTCCACTTTTTCAGTTATTGAGAGCTATGTTTAAACAAAAGAATGCTCGACTATCAGAAGCCACTCATGTTACCCTGTTAAGGTTCCTGTTCTTCGCTAGGCATCTGTTGGATTTCATGAACTAACAAGCAGTTGGGTCAAAAGGCTCCTGAAGCAACAACCTCATCTGTATATAATGACAGACACTGCTGGCCCTCACAGAGTATGGAATGCACAAGATAGACCTGAGGGTAGATGATGAATGTCTGTTGCTAGCCAGAGGGATATTTGGTGAGTTTCACAATGCCCTAGTGATCAGACACTAGTATCATGGTCTCTATAGCCCTGCAGAAATACTTTCTGTGTTCCTCACCTCATACTTTGACGTAATGCTTACTTTTGTCACTAAATACTATGAGGAAGGTCTCTTTAGGGTTACACTCAGTAAAATGCCATCACATGAGATACATATGCTGGTGTAATCCCTTCTAGAGTCCTTTGTCACTGCCAATAGTATCTGAGGTAATCCTTTCTATAGGTGGTTCCAAGCAGAACCTGGATCCCTGCAGTCACTCTCAGCAAGGGCAGTGAGTGCCTTCACATGTCTCCTGCTGAAAAAAAATAATAAATAGGTATTTATTTAGACAGGCTTCGATTTCTGGAAATGGAACAACTCTTGATTATTTCTATAAAAGTAATGAAATAGAATTTTTGAGATTACTCTTGCTCTTTTCCCTAAGGGTATTATTGCCCCATACCACTGCAAGTCTGATAGTCACTATGCCATGCAATTACACTACATTCTTAATTCTACAAATGTATGTGTTCTCTAGTTTTAATTCCATTTTACTTTGAATTTTAGTTACATCTAAATCATAGGTTAAAGGGGACATTCTTGGGCAGTTTTATTATATTTCTAAGATTCCAACAAGGTTAATGAAGTTCAACACTTCAGTTGAATCTGAAAATGAAGAGGAAAAAAGGCATGATTACTATACTTTCATTTTTAAAACTGCTCTATAAAGCTAGGCTAGATTGTTATAATACCAATGTTCTATGAACAAACACACAGTAATTACATAAAAGCCCTTCCTTTCTAAAAAAAAAAAAAATCAGTATATTATCATTTAGGATCTATTGCCTAGGGACAAAACAGTCCTGAATGTGAAAAGTCCTATAGAATTAGATGTACACAGTCTCAAAGTTGTTTTCAGAATACCTAATAATTATTCTTTGCTACTATTATACAAATCAATTTCTCATGGGGTCTCTGGGGATATTTACTTTACCTACATTTGCAGTAAAAAAGATATGTGTGTATTTAGTGTAACCATGATTTTTATAAGAATTAAAGGATGTATGTACTTAAAGTTATTGTCTCACAATTTCAATTGGGAATAAGTAACTGTGACTTATAATCAAATCCACCCACTCTTTATAAACTCCTTTATAAATAGTCAGATACAGAAGGGTATTCATTAAGATCATCACTAATGTTAAAAACCTGTAAGCTGAATTTAAAATTTAAATAGTACTAGTCCCAGAAGCAAAGAAATCACAAATGGGAGTGGGTGATGGTAAACCATGTTTTCTAGTTGTCAGGAGAATGAGGTCCTTATGTATTATGATTTTGTCAGTAAGGTTTAAATAGACCTTCTATTTCTACTATGAGTTCTGTTATTGCTCATCTAGATATAAATAAAAAATACTTATGAAAAAATGTTCTTTGTCCAAAGTAGGAAGTTTTTTTTCTTAATTACTTTTTTTTTAAATCTTAGCTTTCACCTCACAGACTGAACTGAATGATTGCTAAAACAGTCAAGAGATTCTTAAGAAATTCCCCACTTAAATTTTACTGGTATGTGACAGAATGTGAGAGAAATCCAAAAGGCTAATCATACATTAATTAATTTTAGAAATTAGTTTGAGCCTTTGAAGAGTTTTGGATGCCCAGTAGACATTAACTTGGTTGATTTATCAAATAAAACACTAGTGTGTCAGTTATGATCACATGATCTCCTAGAACTATTATTTTTATTAGTTTAGCCCTGTGGTATAATTTGAAGTCAGGAAGTGTGATGCCTCCAGTATTATTCTTTTTTTCCCCCCGCAAAATTACTTTGGTAGTCCTAGGTATTTTCTGCCTCCAGATAAACTCTGCGAATTTTTGTCTTATTACCCTACAGAATTTTGGTGGGGAATCAGCAACAAAAAAACAAACACTATGCAAAAAAGGAGAGAATCTTCACCAAAGAAGAGATCAGCAAACATGAAAAATGCTCAGGGGCCAGGCAGGCAGTGGTGCAACAGGCTAAGCGCACATAGTAGGAAGCTAAAGGATCCCCTCTAGACTCCCATTCTGAGCCCCTAGCTACCCCACCTACAGGGGGTTTGCTTCGTAAGTGGTAAAGAAGGTCTGCAGGTGTCTATCTTTCTCATCCCTCCTCTGTCTTCCCCTCCTTTTTGGATTTCTCTCTGTCCTATCCAACAACAGCAATAGCAATGTTTCCTGGAGCCCTGCTTCTGCTTCCCCAGAGCCCTGCCCCACGAGGGAAAGAGAGAGAAAGGCTAGGAGTATGGATTGACCTGCCAATGGCCCTGTTCAGTGAGGAAGCTATTACAGAAGCCAGACCTTCCACCTTCTGCACCCATAATGACCTGGGTCCATACTCCCAGAGAGATAAAGAATAGGGAAGCTATCAGGGGAGGGGAGGCTATCAGAGAGTTCTGGTGGTGGGAATTGTGTGGAGTTGTACCCCTCTTATCCTATGGTTTTATAAATTTTCTTTTTATAAATGGAAAACAAAAAGTCAGAAAGGTTTTAGGATGGTAAGCCCACCCAGGAAGCCATACCGTTGACAAGAGCATGTGAAGGCTTCAAGTTTCATGCTTCCTTTCCCAGTTTTCCAGTCCATTTTCTACTTGTATAAACGTGCCTGAAATGAAGGAAGGGGGAGATAGAATTAAGCAAAAATCATTCTTTCCTCCAATGTCCACTGGAATTCAAATAAATGAGTTTATTCCATCTTGCAAATACTAGCATGAAACTCTTTGGCATTCTATTAGTGATCTCAAGATTAGATTCAAATGATGCCATCTTCTGATTTTAGTTTTAAGAATTCCATAAAAATAAAATAAAAAGGAAATTTGAATTATATAAAGCATCCCTTTTTAATGCATTTTTGGGGGCCAAAAAATGCAGAGTGCATTTTACTAAGCCCTATGACCCAAGTTCTAGCTTCCAGTCAGTAGGTAGCAGCACCATGCAGAGCAGAAGTGTCGCAGTGGTGGAGTAGGACTGCGATGCCTCTTCTTTATTTCTTAAGTTTTCATCTCTCATATCTGGAAAACAAGAAAGAAACAGAAAGTCAACTTAGTTCATCAGGAGTGGTGGGATGACAGGTATGACATCCTACCAGCAAACACAAACAAATTCTTTTTTATTATTATTTTTATTTATTTATTTGATAGAGACTGTCAGAAATTGAGATGGAAAGGGGAGATAAAGAGGGTGAGAGACAGAGAGACACCTGCAGCACTGCTTCACCACTTGTGAAGATTTCCCCCTGCAGGTGGGGACTGGGGGGCTCAAACCTGGGTCCCTGTGCATTGTAACATGTGTGCTCAACCAGGGCGCCACCACCCAGCCCCTACACAAACAAATTCTACATCATGAAGATATAAAGTAAAAATGTACTCTGACTGGACTCTCAGTCAAATCACTCACTAGAGTCAGAAGATGTGCCACCATTCTTAATGATATACTAAATTGATATGATTGCTATGGAAAGGCTAAAATTTGATCAAAATGGAGAAGAGCAAGAAAATATTAATTAATATTAACACTAATGTTAATATTAATGAATAATAAGGTTGGAAATACAAAAGAAAAAATTTCCTCCTTACTGTTTATGATTTACACTGAGGGTTTAAGATCTCTTACATCAGTTATTTAGTCATAAAAGAACTGTGATAATTAAAATGTTTTATTCCTGAGCTAAATGTAAATTCTGTTATGCTGCTCTCAAAATCCAATAATCTATTCTTATTACATGAAATAATCATATACACATATGTATTTGTGTGTCAGATGTATAACATCTTTGTGTTATGTTGCTCATAAAGGTTCTCATAAATGTTTTGTTCTTAAACTAAAAGTTAATCCTGATATATATATTACATATATATAAATATCAGGAATATATATATAAAATGCAGTGACTTGAATAGTAAGAACACTAGTTTTATTAGGTTCCTGGAAGCTGCAGTTGCGACTTGATGTTCAGCTTTTAGAACCAATAAGTAAAACTACATTACACTGAGAATAAATAAAGGAGATAAAGCCCCAATAGCAACCATGGAGTGGATCAGTTTCTGTAATGTCTTGCTGTTGTTGTTGTTTTTCCAGAGCACTACTCAACTCTGGCTTATGGTGGTGGGGAAGACTGAACCTGCAACTGTGGAGCCTCAGGCACAAAAGTCTTTTACATAACCATTAGGTCTTTTTTCCCTCTTCCTTCCTTCCTTCCTCCTTCCTTCCTTCCTTTCTTTTTCTTTTTTTTTTTTTTTTTTTGCCTCCAGGGTTATCGCTGGGGCTTGGTGCCAGCACTACCGAATCCACTGCTTCTGATGATCATTTTTCATTTGTATTGGATAGGACAGAGAGAAACTGTGAGGGGAGGGGGAGATAGGGAGGAGAGAGAAAGATATACACATGCAGACCTGCTTCACTGCTTGTGCAGGTGGGGAATTGGGGGCTCTAGCCGGGGTCCTGGTGCAGGTCCTTGCACTTGGTACTATGTGTGCTTAACCCAGTGTGCTACCATCCCTCCCCCCCCTTATGCTATCTCCTCCACCCATATCATAAGTCTTCAATCATCTGCTCTCCAACAGATAGCTTCCCAAGTGTGCAGATTCCAAAAAAGGTCTCTGTTTCTGCAAATTGCCTCAAAAATAGCTTCCTAATCTCACTTTATTATAGTCCTTTCACCCAGCTTTGATGTGTCACATGCTAATGCTAATGACATCTGCCCACATATCCCTGCCTTACTTTTTGTTTATTGGCTTTGACTAGCATAAAGAATCAAGTGTTCCCAACACTGCTATGCTTCACTCAAAATCCAATCAGCTTCTCTGATTACATGAGATAATCATACGCATACATGTGCATATGTTATTTGTATAACATCTATTAATATGCATTAAAACATATATTGCAAATTAAGCTCATAAATGTGAAAGGAAAAGAAATAAACACACTTGTGCTGCAATACAGAAGTAAAACAAGAAAAATGAGATATGGATTCTATTACATATCATTCATGTTTAAAGAACTTTTTGTAACATGAATATTCAATTTACAAAGCCTTGTTATAAATCAGCCATCATCAGTGAGAGATTTATCTTACTTGCTTGTGTGGTATCATAACTCATTGTTTTATGGGAGAAAAGCATAGAGTAAATTACTAAATTTGTTAAAGACTTATAAATTACTGTCTAGGAAGTGACCAGTTGATTCAAAGTTGTTATACTATCTAACAGTCAATTCTTAGACATAAAATTACTTGTGAACCTTTATTAACATAGATATTAAGCAGAAAATACAAGAGATTAAAAACTAAGATACAGCTGTTTAACAAAAGTTCAAAGTAAAAGCTGTTTGGGAATTCAGCATAAAAACAATGTTTTCTAAAATTTGGTGGTAGATATTTTTATCCTATACAGACTGAGGGAGTTTTATGATTTAATAATCATAAATAACTTATGGGAAATGTCAATACTATCATTGAACACCAAGTTTACAATAATATCACCTTTGAATTAGGCCTAATAACATTGCATTTAAATTTTGTTCTCTGACCATTGAGTTCAGGAAAATCTATTAATGCCTTGATGTAGGAGGGAAATAAAAGAGCTTCAGGGTAAGTTTCTTTGTGTTAATTCAAATAAATTAATGGAATGCCAACAATGAAAATTTCCCCTACCAGTTTATACACCAGAAAAGTCATTTATATATAGACATATGTAACTATATTTAAAGGTTATGTACGTCCTTGAACAGATTCTTTTTATTAAAAATGTTATTGCATAATTACCAGACTTTCAATCATAAGGAATATACTATCCAGTGATTGCATGTGAAATGTAAATGATTCTTCATGTTCAATTATTTCATCTTTTTTTCATAAGTTTATTTTTTAAAAAAAGATATATCTTTAATTTATTGGATGGAGACAGCCAGAAATCAAGAGGGAAGAGGTGACAGAAAGGAAGAGGGAGAGATACCTTCAACAGTGCTTCACCACTTGCAAAGTTGTCCTTCCAGCAGGTAGGGACTGGGGTTTCAAACTAGAGTCCTTGCACATTGTAATATGTGAACTCAAGCAAGTGTGCCACCACTTGGCCACATCATTTCATCTTTATTTGGGATTAAATCACTTTATTTGGGATTAAAAAAATTATGGTAAGCCTTTGAAATCTAACAATTGGGAAAAGGTAACAAGAAGTGTATCTACTGGAAAACTACTGATTGATAATTTAATTGATAAAAATCTAGCTTTTTAAAGTATTAATACTTATAAGTGGGTCACATGCTTTTTCAAGTAACCAGGAAAAACTTATTTTAGCAAGATGTGTATAATACACATTCTTTAAAGTTTTCTCTATTTTTATTTATTTCACAAGTTAGAAAAAAAGGTAGCAAGTGAAATCAACGTAGCACTACAGCATATCCACTGCCAGGCATTGAACTTGGAACCTCATGCTTGCAAGTCCAGAGCTTTACTGTTGTACTGGGATGTGTGTATAAATATACTAGCGGCACTGTATGAAAACAATAATAAGGAAGTTGGGCGGTAAGCACATGTAGGTCAAAGCACATGGATTGGCGTAAAGATCCTTGTTCCAGTGCCCTGCTCCCCACCTTCAGAGGAGTTGCTTCACAGGCAGTGAAGCAGGTCTGCAGGTGTCTATCTTTCTCTTCCCCTCTCTGTCTTCCCCTCCTCTCTCCATTTCTCCCTGTCCTATCTAACAACGACAACATCAATAAAAACAATAATAACTAAAATAATAAAACAACAAGGGCAACAAAAGGGAATTAATAAATAAATATTAAAAATAATAAGTTCTTTAAGAAAATCATAAAGCAATTAACTTTTCAGTTCAGTGTAGTATCGCAAACGGATTTCCCCCCCTAGAGGCTTTGTCTTCCTCAAACATACCAGAGCTTATACTTTTTAATAATGGCATTATTTAATCATCCATATTATTAAGTATTGAGCTACTATTTTAATAGTCTTAACCCTTCCTTCCATGTTTCTCATAGGATTTCCTGATATCTCATAGTGTCTACATGAGGTAACATTTTACTTCATGTGGGTAAGAACTTGAATTGCCCAAAAAGAGGACCTGTACAAATAGGTAACACTTGTCTTCTTCTTCTAGCGTTTGCCCTTCTTCCGTAGCCAGTCAACAGCGTCAGGTTGAAAGGTGTCAGGAGCTGCTTGTTGCTGGCTTTGAAAGTGACTGGGATCCATGTGGATTCAGTTGGCTAGGAAGGATCGTCAGTTTCCCCAGTGAATGGGTACTCACGGGATGCACCACGAGAAGGTCGATCTAATGCATCCCAACACTTGTCTATAGAATATGAATAAGGGAGTCAGGCGGTAGTGCAGCGGGTTAAGCGCATGTGGTGCAAAGTGCAGGGACTGGCTTAAGGATCCCGGTTCGAGCTCCCGGCTCCCCACCTGTAGGGCAGTCGCTTCACAAGCGGTGAAGCAGGTCTACAGGTGTCTTTCTCTCTCCCCTCTCTGTCTTCCCCTCCTCTTTCCATTTCTCTCTGTCCCATCCAACAACGATGATATCAATAATAACTACAACAATAAAAAACAAGGGCAACCAAAGGGAATAAATAAATATTAAAAAAGATGAATAAAATCCCTTTTTTGTTTGTGTAACAAGTGCTAGAACTTTGCACTTAACATTAATGCTGTTTTATTATAGTTTATGACTGTTTAAATAATATTTAACCCGCAGAGGAAAATAATTTTACTTAAATAATTTAGATGCTGACTTTGAAAAAAATTACCAATTTGTCATGGACACACTGACCCTGAGGGTATGTCAACTATGTTACTACAGAGTTCTCAGTTGTTAAGTGACAACTCTGTAGTTTCTCTAATGTCAAAGTATCATGTCAAAGCTTTGAGAAAATCAGGGACTGCCTTGCTAACAAACCCACCAGCAACAATAAGATCATTGTATGGTCAAGACTGCAGCTTGCATTTCACTTCTGTTAATGCAGAATTCCTCCCAACACCAACCTCCTCATCCTTTACCGGTTTAAGTCCTGTTCACTGCTTGAGATTTGGCAATGGTTTTTGAAGACTAAAATGTGTTATCTTCTAAGGGTTTTTAACCTCCTGAGTAAAACCTACTTTTCTCTCACAAGTACTTGCCTTCTTGAATATTTGTAGTACTTGAAATATTATCAGTGCTTATTAGAACCATGAGATGTGTTCTATGATTGAGACAGAGAAACAACAAAGCTTTTTTTTAAAAAAAAATATTTTCTTTATTTATTGGATAAAGACAGCCAGAAATAGAGAAAGGGGAAGGGATAGACAGGGAGAAAGACAGAGACACCTGCAGCCCTGCTTCACCACTTGCAAAGCTTTCCCCCTGCAGATGGGGACTGGGGGCTCGAACATGGGCTCTTTCATATCAAAGCATGTGCACTCAACCAGGTGCGCCAACACCTGGCCCCATAACAAAGCTTTACCATCCAATAGAAAACGTCTAGGAGGGAGTCCAGTGGTAGCATAGTGGGTTAAGCGTACATGGCGGAAAGAGCAAAGACTGGTGTAAGGATCCTGGTTTGAGCCCCTGGCACCACACTGGCAGGGGAATCACTTCACAAGCGGTGAAGCAGGTCTGAAGGTATCTGTCTTTCTCTGTCCCTCTCTGTCTTCCCCCTCCTCTCTCCATTTCTCTCTGTCCTATCCAACAACAATGACATCAATAATAACTACAACAATAAAACAATAAGGGGCAACAAAAGGGAATAAATAAATAAATAAATAAATAAAATATTTTTAAAAAGAAAATGTCTCGGCGACAACTTAAAACAGGTTGAGTCCAAGATAATGACATAAAAGACCTAGCAATAACCTTCATCAGCATACTGAAAATCACTCCCCATTCTCAGTTTCAAGACAACTTACAATCTCCATGGTAACTACAGGAAATAGCCTTAATTGATCAGAAGAAAATATGATGCTCTTTCCCAGCAAAAGTTGAGGCCACTACTACCAGCACCTAGCATAAGTAATAAATCCATGTAAACACGACAAAAGAATATTGTGGAACTAACTGCTGCTCTAGATGTTGAAAACCTGCTTCCTTCCTCCCAACACTGATCTGAGTAAACCTCCTCTCACTTTCTACTGCTTGGCTTCTTCCCATCAGTTACCAGGCATCCCAACCCCATCGGACTTTCACAAAGAAGCTAGTATTCTTTCAATATCTAAAGTTGAAAATAGTGCTTAAAATCTTTAGAACAACTATTATTTTTGAAATAATGATAAAGAGTTTCAATGTGCCTTTCCCAGTTTGAATGATTCCTTGACCACTTCTCATGCACCCTGTAAACTCTCACTGCAGGTACAGCCAGGGAGTCAGCCACAGGTGTTTCTGAGTTTCTAAGTGTCATGTTCTGTAATGTTTGGTGCCCAGGTGTAGTGCCTTCTACCTAAAATGCTTTTTATCACCTCACTGCTTTCTGTAGCTTTCATTTACTTTTTGTGAGTCCCTTTATTAGATTTTATTCTCAGAAAAGCTTTTTTATTTCTTTAAAAACTTTGGTTGGTATCTCTAATGTCTTCTTTCATTGTTTCCATGATCCCCAATATAATTCTATTTTTATTGATGTGATCGTTTACAGTCGACTGCCTCCAGGAGATTGTCATCTCTCTGAAGACAAGAGCCAGAGTTGTTTTGTTCACTGATCAATCCCTAGCACCTTGTAAGTGTCAGAATGAATATGTATCTAATCTACTAAAAGGGAGACAACATGAATTAATTGATGGTTTTTATGTTAGCAACACTCTTAGCCTCTCTATATGTGTATGAATAATTTGCAGGCAAGTTTTACATGAAACAAAATAGAATGATTTACTTGTAGAAGATTACAAAGTAGATTTATAAACAGATAAATTGTAATATGTTGAAAAAGAATTGTTCAGTCAAGCTACATTTAGAAAATGTAAAATAAAAACTTTGGGATTTAAAGATCTCAATCTGATGCATCATAATAAATAAGTAGAGAGAAAAGAAGAAGATTCCAGGAAAATAAATAGTTCAAAGTTATGGAATCATAAAAGAGTATACCTGTCTCAGGAACTAGAATTAGAATATATATATATATAATGTTTAGTTTACAGATGGTATTATAATCCAAACCAAATAATTTAGATATATAAATAATTTAATCATTATAAAAGAATGAAATTACCTTTTATAATTTTGTGATAAACAGGCTTCAGTCTATTTCAGAAGCTTGGTTTCTTCCTTTCAACACCAGAGAAGTTATTAAATTTTAAAACATTATTCCTTAACATGAACAATTTTATTTCCATGTATAGGAAACTGAAAGGATCAGCCTTCTAAATTATCTATGAGAAATGTCATGTTGGCTTATTTCTATTTTTTATTGGGGATTAATGTTTTACAGTAAATCCAGGCATTGGTACATGTGTAAAATTTCTCAGTTTTCTGCAACCCACTCTCACCCTCAGCCTCAGTCTTCCTCCACCGTCAAGTAACAAATCATGCAATACACCAAACTTAGTCCCAGTCCAAGTTCTACTTTGTGTTTCCAGTTTTTGTTTGTTTTGTTTGTGTGTTATTTCTCAACTTCTTTTTTTGTTTGTTTATCTTTTTGCTTTTTTAACCCCCATTTTGTTGCCCTTGTTGTTTTATTGTTGTAATTATTACTATTGTTGTTATTGATGTCGTCGTTGTTGGCTAGGACAGAGAGAAATGGAGAAAGGAGGGGAGGGAAAGATGGGGGGGAGAAAGATAGACACCTGCAGACCTCCTTCACTGCCTGTAAAGCGACTCCCCTGCAAGTGGGGAGTCGGGGACTTGAACCGGGATCCTCAAGCCCGTCCTTGCCCTTTGCGCCATGTATGCTTAAACTGCTACGCTACCGCCCAACGCTTTATTTCTCAACTTCTATGAGTGAGATTACCCCATATTCATCCTTCTATTTTTGGCTTATCTCATTTAACCTGATCCCTTCAAGCTCCATCCAAGATGAGATGTAGAAGGTGAATTCAGCATTCTTAATAGTTGCGTAGTATTTCATTATCTATATATACCACAACTTTTTAGCCACTCATTTGTTGTTGGGTATCGGTTGCTGGATTTAAACTGATGTTTATATTCATGTAAACGTGTGTCCTGTGTTCTTCAAAATTAAAACATAAATATTTCAGATAGGCTACTATCTCCCTCACTATTTAAAATGTAAGTTTGGTATCATTAACCTATAAATGGAGTACACTTGTTAGCTGGGGAAGATTCTGTAAAGAACATAATATTCTTTAAGTAAATACTTCTTAGCCCTATTTACATAGTAAAACTTCTAAACTTTTAATTATTATAAGGGAAGCTGGGCTAGGGAGAAAGCATAATATTTTTTAAAGCTTTTTAATTTTTTTTTTTACTTTTTCTTACTTTTTGCCTTTTGTTGCCCTTGTTTATCGTTGTTGTTATTATTGTTGTTTTTGCTGTTGTTCTTGGATAGGACAGAGAGAAATTGAGAAAGGAGGGGAAGACAGAGATGGAGATAGAAAGATGGACACCTGCAGACCTGCCTATGAAGTGAACCCCTGCAGGTGGAGAGCCAGGGGCTTTGTGCCTTGTGCACTTAACCCGCTGTGCCACCACCCGGCTCCTAAGAAAGCATAATATTTATGCAGAAGACTTTCATGCCTGAAGCTCTGAAGTCTCAGGTTCAATGCCCAGCACCACCATAAGCCAGAGGTGAGCAGTGCTCTCTGGTCTTTCTCTCTCTGTATCTATCACATTAAATAAAATATTAAAAAGTGAAACCTATAGATAGTATTTTTTCACACATAAATTGTCTCTGATTACACAAGCTTTGTACATATTCACCAGGATCTTTGATCTGACTAAAATTGATAATTAAAACATTATTAATGAGCATTGTCTGAATGAATTCATTTCTATGAGAATCATAAAGTTCAAGCTTGCTATGTATTAGTAGCTCTACTTTAATGTGAAATGTGAGCAGATTACTATGTAGTGGATTAATATTCATTCTTAAAGAGCAAAGTCCAGAGAAGCTTTCCTACTCAAGTGACCTGCATTCTAAAAGTGATTATAACTTCCTATTTAATCTTTTGAGCTTACACCCTCAACTGCAAGGAATTTCCTCTCTAACAGTGCCTAGGCATTTAAATTAGGACATTTAAAAATGCAGTTGTGATGGTACATACATATTTCTTGTTGTAGCAAATATAAGTCAGGAAGTTTATTTAAAGTTTAAGAGAGCATTAATATCTATATACTCTACTTTTCTTTTTCTAAATTAAATTAATAAAATCTGCCTTACCTATTCACAATGATATATAGCAAGAATACAGAGTGACCCCATAATATCTAGCAATAATCTGGTATCTTTTCCCCTGTTACATTTGACTTTCACCATTTAATAAGTAACTTTGGGGGATGTATCATAATATTATGCTGAGAGAATTCAAATTGGGTTTTGAATTAAATTGTGGTTACCTTTATTTATTTGTTTGTTTATTTTTAACACTCCAGGGTTATCGCTGGAGCTCAGTGCCTGCACTACCACTGCTCCTGTGGCCATTTTTTTCTATGTTTTGCATAGGACAGAGAGAAATTGAGAGAGGAGGGGACTGTAGAGGAAGAGAAAATGACAGACACCCACAGAGCTGCTTGACCTGCTTCACTGCTTATGAAGTGACTCCCCTGCAGGTGGAGAGCCAGGAGTTCAAACTGGGACCTAGACATCTGAGACTCCCAGTTTGATCCTTAGCCCTACATTTAGCAGAAGAATGGCACGTTGGCTTCTCCTTTCTCTTTCTGTGTGAGATTCTTTCTATCTCATATGAAGTAAAATAATCTTAAAAATTATTTGGGACAATGAAAAAATAATTCATTTGGATAGTGCTCTCCTTTGACATGTGTGTAACCCAGGTTACAACCCAACTCCTACCACAATAAAGTCAGCCTCAATCAGAAAACCAATGTTTTAGTTATTAATGTTCTTTTTAATTTTTATTTTTCTCAGCAGAAAATTGGGAGAGATTAATTACATAGAATGCATTAAGTTGTTGGGAGAATCTAACGGTTCATCATGTATTCTCTTCTCTGTTTAGCATCAGATTATGAGTGAGTATTGAGTGATGATGACAGAATGGGAAGATGTTTAGAAAACACACACACACACACACACACACACACACACACACACACACACACAGCAGATCTGACGGTAAGAAGAGTTTGTTTGCAGAACCTGTCCTTAGCCAATTAGGAAAGTTGGCTTTCAAATCTTCTGTAAAGCAACCACTTTTTTGTACCACCTTGCTAAGATTATAGAGACAAGGAGGCTGATGGTGCATATACCTTTTTCTTCTAGAAATTCTTGAAATTTGGTAGTTATGGAGAGGGAGAGATTTCTTATGTGACCAGCCACCAAATAAAAACAAGGACTTCAAATTTCAGATGAGTCCCCAGTATACAAAGTGCATATTAATGATAGAGGGAGTTGTATACTACATGTGCCCCTGTTGGAAAGCACATTGGGAACCTCTCAGATGCTGTATTTCACCCCCTACTAGTCTTGTGGTATATCCTGTCTGTGCAGTGATTTGCAACCCACCAGAATAATAGTCTTTAAGTCCCCGGAGTCTTTCTAGAAAAAACAAAAAATATATTAGTGATTCTGAGATCCTACAGCCGATAGTGGAAATGATGGAATTTCTTAGAATGAACTTCTCCCACTGAAACATAAGTAAAGTGTTTGACACTACAGAGAAAGAGGTAAAAATGCCACCTATGGACCACCTATATATGTGATAGAAGCTAAACTATGATGTTCTATGAGGCATAAGTGTAGCAAATAAATTGCAAAAAAATGATGAATATAATCTCAAAATATTTGGTTCAGTGGCTCTCTGTTTATTTTTCATGTGATAGTGTGAGGGGGTAAAAAGTCCTCAAGACTACTTTTTAAAGTAGGATGCTGAAATTTACTATACTCTATAAAAAATACTTCTTTTATTGTTTTGCTTTTTTCAAGTCTACATTTTATTTAATGAATTGTAAACTGAGTGACCTTGTAGGGGTTGAATTGTTATTTGGAAAGTGTTACACATGTACAAACTCTTGTATTTTACTGTTGAGTGTAAACTGTTAATCTCCCAATAAAGAAATTATTCAAAAAATAATTGATTGACCATTGGCTTACAATGCTATACAGGTTTTGGAAGTACAACTTTATACTTCCATAAGTCTCATCATATCAACTACCCAAATTCTAGTACCATTCACATTGTTTCTCTCTCTCTCTCTTTCTCTCTCTCTCTCTTTTGACAAGAGCACTGCTCAGCTCTGGTGTATGGTGGTGCCAGGGACTGAACCTGGGACTTTAGAGTCTCAGGCATGAAGGTCTTTTTGCATAACCATTATGCTATCTCCACCCCCTGTCCAAGACTGATTCTTTTTACTCTATTCTTCCTCCTCTTTCCTCTTTAGTAACCACTATATATATTCTGCAGAGTCTAAAACATATTTTTCTTGTGATATGTTGTTTTGTTTAATTTGGTTATTTGTAGTCGACATAAATGAAAACACAGAGTACATTTCCTTCACTTTCTGACTTATTTCACTTAGCATAGTCACTTCAAGTTCCATCCATGTGGTCATAACATATTTTTAAATAGAATTGAATAGATATACTAAAAGTTCATTACCCATGGATGGGACATTTAACTAATTTCTGTGTCTTTACAATTGTTAATAATCATTCTACAAACAAAAGGGTGCATATATCTTTCCAAACTAGTGTTTTTATATTTTCTGGATAGATACTTAAAAGTGATATTGCTTGGTCAAATAACATTTTCATTTTTCTGTTTTTTTCATTTTATTGGGAAGGACTAAATGATTTATAGTATGGCTGCTGACACATGGGGTAATGATGAATAATTTGCTTACTGTATTCTTGGACTTTCCTTGTTAAGGTTTTGCTGAAGATTATTTTTTACCTATGTTCTTCAGAAATAATGGTCAGAGCTTTTATTTTGTGTGTATATGCTGTCCTAATTTGGTCTACAAATAAGATTAATATGACCTCATAAATTTAGAGTGTCCCCACTTGTCTATATTTTCATTTGGATAATATTCTTCTGGTAATTCAAGTTCTTCATTTTTTCTTCTTGTACCTTCATTCTAGACATTTTGTGTCTAACAATGAGGATTATGCCATTCTTATTGTATCTAAGAATCTTTTCAAAGATAGTTGCAATTTATGGTTATTAGACTAAAAAATTCTGACTTTTTTCTCTAATATTTTGATGTCTGCTTTACATGACTATTCATTATTACTTTGCTTAATTTTTTTTCTTCCACTAGGCTTATTGCTTGGACCCTACATAATGACTCCATTGTTCTTGATGGCCAGTCTTCCTTCCTTCTCCTCTTTCTTTCTAGCAGAGACAGAAAGAGAGAGAGAGAGGGAGAGAGAGAAAGGGGGAGGGAAGAGAGAGTAGAGAGGGCAGAAAGAGAAAATGAAGAGAGAGAGAGAGAGAGAGAGAGAAGAGACCTTCAGCACTGTGTCACTAAGTATGAAGCTTCTCCCCTACAGATGGGGGGATTGGTGACTTGAAAGTAGGTCCTTGTAAATGCTAACGTGTGCTATACCAAGTGCAACACCACTTGATATTATTTTACTTTTAATTTTGATGTAATTTTTTTCATTATTTCTCTTTTAAAGATTTATTTATTTACTTATTCAGACAGAAGAGCTAGAACACTTCTTTGGAATATGTGATGCAAGGGCTCTAATCTGGATCAAAGGCATACTTTTGGAATTAGTCTGTAATTATTGAAGCACCTGCTCAAAGGTCAGACATTTGCTCTACTTCAGGTTTTGTGGTGATATGCTCCACTAGCTTTTGTTTATGTAGAAAAATCCTAAAGACCAGGTAGTAGTGCATCTAGTTAAACGCATATAGTACTATGCATAAGGACCTACTCAAGAACCCAGGTTCAAGCCCCTGCTTCCCCACCTATCGTGGTGGGATGCTTCCCGACTGGTGAAGTAGATCTGCAGGTGTCTTTCTTTCTCCCAGCTCTCTCAATTTCTGTCTTTTCTATTGAATAAAATAGTAAAAAAAGAATAAATGGGAGTCCAGCAGTAGCGCAGCGGGTTATGCGCACATGGCACAAAGCACAAGGAGCAGTTTTAAAGATCCCAGTGCGAGCCCCCAGCCCCTGGCTTCCCACCTGCAGGGTTGTTGCTTCACAGATAGTGAAGCAGGTCCGCAGGTGTCTATCTTTCTCTCCCCCTCTCTGTCTTCCCCTCCTCTCTCCATTTCTCTCTGTCCTATCCAACAGCGACGACATAAATAACAACAAGAATAATAACTACAACAACCAACAAGGGCAACAAAAGGGAAAATAAAAAAATATTTTAAAAAATTGCCGCCATGGATTCGCGGTAGATTCGTGGTGCTGGCACCTAAACAGGGAGATAACCCTGGAGGTTAAAAAAGGACAAGAAAAAGATAAATCTTTATCTCACTTACATTCAAATAGTAATTTTTCAAGATAATAGAGTTATTGACTAGTATCCTTTATATTTTAGAATTATGAATATATTATTCGACTGTCTTCTAGTTGTTAAAGTATCTGCTACTAAGTATTGCAAAGTATTGCTTTCCTGGTAGAGCGCACACATTATTAAGTGTGAGTACTTTGGTTCAAGCTCCTAGTCCCCAAGTGAAGGAAGAAATTCCATCAGCTGTGGGCCAGTGTTTCAGGTCTCTCCCCTTATGCCTCTCTCAGCACCTATTAAAGAAAACTTATGCCAGTGGGAACAACAGTGGTGTAAGCACTTCTAATAATAATTTGATAGGGGCACATTTATTATGTTATATTAAAATAAGATTTTCTTATTTGTTTATTAGCAAGAAGTGGGAAGAAACCAAAGCATTATTCTGCTATATATGAGACCGGGTATCAAACCAGTAACCTCATATATAATAATCCCATACATTCTAACCTGCACCACCTCCTTCTTCTTCTAGCCAGTCAACAGCGTCAGGTTGAAAGCTGTCAGGAGCTGCTTGTTGCTGGCTTTGAAAGTGACTGGGATCCATGTGGATTCAGTCTGCTAGGAAGGATCGTCAGTTTCCCCAGTGAATGGGTACTCACGGGATGCACCACGAGAAGGTCGATCCAATGCATCCCTCCTAAGCCACTGTTAATATACCCTTTCCTTTAATTGATTTAATACTTTTTCTATAAGCACCTTTAAGTGATGTAAAATTGATATATCTGTGTATATTTTTACATATATAATTTAGGTACTGGAATGGCATTGTAGCTCTCTTGGATAGCTCACTTTTTTGTCATGTGCATGATTCAGATTTTGGCCCCACTGCATTGAAGGAAGCTTTGGTGCTGTGATTTCTTTCAGTCTCTCAATCTATTCCACTAAGTAAAAAAAAAAAAAAAAAAAAAAAAAAAAAAAAAAAAGGAGGGGGGTGTTCTACCTGAATTCTGAACTTCTGTGGTTATTATTTTTTTCTTATGTATGTAGAAGTTCTGAGTTACTTCTTTCAATAGGGATATTTTGCTCTTTGCTTCACCAAATATACCAACAAAATTCCTTGTAGTTTCATATCTAATGGAGTCTGATAATTTTGAAAGATTTCTTCATTTTTTCCTAAAGCTAATGTCTCTGTCCTTTTTCATTTGACTTATGGTACTTTATTTTTAATTTCCTATATTCTTTTCTCTAAAAGATAAAGCTTGCTTTCTATAATTTCCATGGAATTTTTTAATTCAATTTATTCTTTCTTCATATCTGGCATCTTTGAATTTGTTTTTAAAGTTTCAATCTATTTGGTAGGAATCTGTATTTTATTTATTCCTTCATTAATGTTTCATTTTGGATTAGAGTGTATTTGATATCTCACTGATTTTTTTTCATCTTGGTTATTTTAATGTCATCATCTATTAGACTTTCAATTCTTTGTTGTTAAGATTACTGTCTGAATATTTTCATTAATTCTGTCACAGCACTTAATTCATGTTTGGTTTGTTTTTCCAATAGCAGCAGTACTTCTCATGTACTCACTTTGGAGTTCTGGAGTTCCATCTCAGGAGTTTAGAGGGAAAAAAACTGTTGGGCATTTCTTTAGTTACCATTCTTGAAATAAATGGCCACAAATAGTATAAAAATCCCTCTCTGTTCACTTGTCTTCCTTTGTAAAAGCACAATCTCAGTATGACCACTATGTCCATATTCCTTTATCCTTTCTCCATGAAAAGTCATAGGTATTTCAGCTAGTGGTGGCTTGCTCCAAAAGACAGATTTTTTTTTCCTAAAAGTCTAAGGGGTGAAGGACAGGCTTAGGGGACTCATACTGTCTTATTTTGTGCCTGCTAAGATTTCTGGGATTCAGTGTCTCATAGCACTCCGATTCAGGAGGCTCTTTTCATCTTCCTTTCATCTTGTAAAGAAGCTCCCTGGAGTCTTGATGTCTTGGGTATACCCAAACTCCTGGCTTTCTACTTGCTAAGTGCTTAATCTATACCGCCAACCATAGCACTCTACTGTATCACAGAATAGATCATCTTCATAATTGTAGATGTGTAGACATCTGTAATAAGCCAATACAAATTACATGAACTATTTATCTGGTTATTGGTAGTTAAGGGAACATTTCCTCTGATGCTTTTTAGTTCAACTTTCCTCTGATGTCCTAAAAGTTAATGTTTATATTTTCTGAATGCCAACTCTGTTTCTGGATCTGTCAGAATTACATTAATATATATATATATAATAAATGCAATGAATAAATATATATTATTCTCTAAAAAACATTCTGTAAGAAAATATCTCACAAAATAGGAAAAAATCAACACAAGAATTTAACTTATACATTAGAAATTCAATGAGTGTATATACTTACACATATTATAAATAAAATACATCTATTCTCAGGGGGATATGACTAATTTCATGTTACATGAAAATATTAATATAATGATGAGGTATATGAATGAAACATATTTGAATTGCAAATGTAATATTCTTGGATAAAATATACACAAAATATTTAATCAAATTTCCAACATTCACAGAATTTTCAAACAAACCATATATTTATAAATAAGAAAGTTAAAATACATTTGTCATTTTAGAACTGCAAAATGGTTTAACATCCATCTATCAATGAGAATGACAGATTTACAGAATACTGATAATATGTATAAAATCTGCTTCTCCCATTCCATTGCGTTTTCTTTTTTATATTAAACTATATTTATTTACTTATTGATTTATTTACCTTCAGGGTTATCTCTGAGGCTTGGTGCCTGCAATAAAATTCCACTGCTCCTGACTGCCATTTTGTTTCTTTTTTCTTTTTTAATTGGATAGGACAGAGCGAAACTGAGAGGGAAGGGGGAGAAAGATAGACACCTGCAGAATGCCTTTCACTGTTTATGAAGCAACCACCCCATAGGTGGGGAGCTGGGGTCTTGAAATGGGATCGTTGTACTTAGTACTATGTGTGCTTAACCAATAGTGTTCCACCGCCTGACCCCCTCACTGATTTTTCTAGAAAAATATCTCCTTTTGTCTCACAATTACCTCATCTTTTAATATGTTTTTATAATTTATTTAGAATTATTTTAATATCTTTACAACTTATTTTTCAGCATTAAAATTCTTCTCACATTGGGTTCTTTTCCAACTGATCAGTAGTATGCAAGCATCTTCACCATTAAAAACCTATTTCTAGGGGGTCAGGCAGTAGTGCAGTGGATTAAGCACAGGTGGCACAAAGTGCAAGGACCAGTTTAAGAATCCAGGTTCCAGCCCCTGGATCCCCACCTGCAAGGGAGTCGCTTCACAGGCGGTGAAAGAGGTCTGCAAGCGGCTATCTTTCTCTCCCCGTCTCTGTCTTCCCCTCCTCTCTCCATTCTCTCTGTCCTATGTGGCAACAACAACGATATTAACAACAACAGTGATAGAGAAGGGCGACAAAAGGGAAAAAATAGCCCTCAGGAGCAGTGGATTCCTAGTGCAGGCACCGAGCCCCAGCAATAACCTTGGAGGCAAATAAAATTAAAAAAATAAATAAAACATTTCCAAATAATCTCAAGAAATGTTTCATATTGAAAATAATGATGTCTCCCCACTGTATGTGGGAATAGGGGATTGAATGAATCCAAGTTCTTGTGCACGGCAACTTGTGTGCTCTACCAGATATGCAGCCATCCAATCCCAGTTCATCTCAACCAACATGGTTTATTGGAGGCACTGACTGTGTTTATTTAAGTTTATTGGTTATAGAATTTTAGTCATTATCACCCAGCAAAAAAGAAGAACACTGATTTTGCTGTTCAGGGAACAATCTTAACCTTTAAAAGTCCTATGTCAATGCAGTAATTTGGAAAAGTTGTGTTTCATTAGGAAATCACATCATTATCTCACTCATAGAAAAAAGTTGAAAAACAAGACCAGAAGGGAAAACACAAAGCATATCCTGGACTGGAATTGTTGTATTACACCAAAGTAAGAGACTCTGGGGTGGGGGTGGGGGTGGGGGTGCAGGTCCTGGAGCAGGATGGCAGAGGACCTAGTGGGGGTTGAATTGTTATGTGGAAAACTGGGAAATGTTATGCATGTACAAATGACTGCATTTTTCTGTGGCTTGCAAACAATCTCCCAACAAAGAAATAAAATAAAATAACATCAAAAAAGAAAATAATAATGTCTAAATGTACTTGTTTTATTAATTTGAAGAAACTAATCTGTATTTAAGACTATACAAATGTTAAATTATTGATTCAGCCACTTAATAAGTAGCTTCATGTATAATCAAAATAATCATCAAAATAATCTCAACAATTTATAAAATGTCTCACCTTTAAAACTTCTGAGAACATTAATTTAAATGTTAGCCCTCTGCAATGCAGCTGCATGAGCTTTCATGACTTGAACTTCATGATGTAAGATAATTTGGGGTTGGTGTGAGAGGAGCAGTATGTGCAAGGATGTACTCTGATTTAGGTCCATAATGAAACACTATTTAGAATGTGACTAATTCTTCCCTTACAAATCATGAAATTTCTAGTGTCACCCTTCAGGTGGATGACACTGTTCAGTGGGATTAGCATTCATACAGCTTTCTGTCAAAGAGAGATGGCTTCCTGAGAGTTATAAAGTTCAAGAGACTGTACAAAATATAAAGGAGGAAAGTTTCAGTGTGTTTGTCAAGTCCTCACCATGAGGCTTAAATGTAATCAGGATGAGAACCATACATTTCACTGTGTCTCAGAATAAAAGAGGATTTTATAATGGCCAGAAATATTTTTTTATGAATGGGGTGTTTTCTTCTACTTTGTGATCATTAATTCTTTATCTCATCTAGTTTTATTTTATTTAATTTTGTTATTTTATTTTTTGTTTTTTTTTTATAAAAAAGGAAGCATTGACAAAACCATAGGATAAGAGGGGTACAACTCCACACAATTTCTACCACCAGAACTCTGTATCCCATCCCCTCCCTGATAGCTTTCCTATTCTTTAACCCTCTGGGAGTATGGACCCAAGGTCATTGTGGGATGCAGAAGGTTGAAGATCTGGCTTCTGTAATTGCTTCCCCACTGAACATGGTCATTGGCAGGTCAATCCATACTCCCATTCTGTCTCTCTCTTTCCCTAGTGGGGTGGGGCACTGGGGAAGCAGAGGTCTAGGACACATTGGTGGGGTTGTCTGTCCAGGGAAGTCTGGTCGGCATCATGCTGTCATCTGGAACCTGGTGGCTGAAAAGAGAGTTAACATACAAAGCCAAACAAATTGCTGACCAGTCATAAACCTAAAGGCTGGAACACTGCAGATAAAGAGTTGGGGGGGGGGGGTGCTCCATTTTGTAGATAGAGCTATAGGGATGCAGAGGTGACATAGGCTCCTAAGCTGAATATGGACCCCAGACCAAATCAAATCGATGGGGTTTGCAGTCAGCAATATTTATACCCCCTTTCCTATATTAGAGAGTTACTCTCTTCCCTGATCCAGCTTTCTGTTCCTTTTCCAGCTATGACATCATCTCCCAGAAAATAACTTATATCCACCTGCATATTAGATTTCAGGCTCAGGGAAAAAAAACTAGTGTAGTTTTATTTTTTATTATTATTATGAGAGAAATAATGAGAGAGTCGAGACAAGAGATCCAGAGCACTGCTCAGCTTTACTGTCAGGTGGTGTTTGGGATTGAACCTGGGACCTTTGAGGCCTCGTGCATGTAAGTTTGTGTGCTTAGAGACTATAGCTCCACCTTTTTAAACTTCTAAAATTAATAGATGATTACATTTTACTAGCATCAAGTAGATTGGTTAATAGATTTGCTGTTTGAATTTGTTTATGTTGTCATTAAGATATCACTGCTCCAAGTCAACATTTTTTAAGATAGGAAAAATAAAAGAAGAACGAGAGAGGGAGAAAGGGAAAAATATCACAGTTTTGAAGCTTCTGTCAGTGTGATTAGACTGGATTCGAACCTGAATCTGTGTTGTAGACATGAAAAAGCAAGCACACAACACAGGTGAACTATCTTGCTAACCCCATGTTTGACTTGTTTAGAATTTACTAAGTTGCCAAAATGTTACACTGGTAAAGGATATAATGTCATACATGGAGGGAGCTTTGCAGCTTTTGAATACTTATACTAGGAAAAAAAATAATATCAAATAAGTAATGTAAAAATCATTATTAGAAAGAAGAAGACAGCAGCCGAGAAAAGGTACACCTGTTAGACTGCACACATTATAGTGTGAAAGGACCTGGGCTCAAGCTTCTGGTCTCCACCTGCAGCAGGATGCATGTATGAGGTTGAATTTCTTGTTTATCACAAGAAATAATAAGAAAAAAGATGTAGTACTTAAAATATAGCACAGTTAATTGATCTAGACAGTGTATTCTCATTATATGCTTGATTCCTATTAATGTGGTATAGTGCTTTGGTTCTTATTTATTTATTTGGTTATTACTGGGACTTCACTGCCTTAGACTGAGAATTTTTTATTTTAATTTTTTTATATTTATTTATTTATTTTCCCTTTTGTTGCCCTTGTTGTTTTTCACTGTTGTTGTAGTTATTGATGTCGTCATTGTTGGATAGGACAGAGACAAATGGAGAAAGAAGGGGAAGACAGAGAGGGGGAGAGAAAGACAGACACCTGCAGATCTGCTTCATGGCTTGTGAAGCGACTCCACTGCAGGTGGGGAGCCAGGGGCGTGAACCGAGATCCTTATACTAGTCTTTGTGCTTTGCACCACCTTCGCTTAACCTGCGGTGCTACCCCCCAGCTCCCAGACTGACAATTTTTAATAGAATGACAGAGATAGGCAGAAAGAAAGACATCAGGGAGCTAGGCGGTGACGCACCCAGTTAAGCACATTTAGGACGAAGCAAGAATCCTTACAAGAATCCAGGTTCTAGCCCCTGGCTACACACATGCAGGGTAGTTGTTTCAAAAGCTGCAAAGAAGATCAGCAGGTGTCTGTCTTTCTCTCTCCCTCCCTATCTCATCTTCCTCTCTCAATTTCTCTCTGTCCTGTCCAATAAAATGGAAAAAGTGGCCACCAGGAACAGTGGATTCATATTGCTAGCACTGAGCCCCAGCTATACCCTGGAGGCAAAGACAGACAGAAAGAGAAAGAGAGACAGCAAGAGAGAGAGAGAGAGACTGAGAAAGAGATCAATACATTGAAAAGATTTTTTCAGGAGGTGGGGGCACAGGTTCAGGTTGGAACTTAGGTGGTGCTTAGGGCAAAGTAAGTTCCCTGTCCAAGTGAACTATCTTGTTCTCTTCTCAGCACAATTTTATTTTGTATTTTAAGAAATTTAACTTATATCTGAATATTTTAAAGGACATAAAATTATTATTTTAAATATTATCCAGAAATGATTTCTAGAATCATGGAATGATAAACAATGTGATAAATTATAGCTACTTAAACCATCATCAAGAAGGAGACATTTTTTTTAAGTGTTAATATCTAGGATTTGGGAACTTCAAAGCAGCAATCTTGCCTACTTTGGATGTATAATTTCTTTTCTTTTCTCCTTCCAGAAAAGGTTAAAAGAAATCTATTAAATAGCGGGAGGTAATTAGTTTCTAGGTTTAGATATCAATGCCCACAAAGGTCCAGCTCCTCCCAAGAATCAATGCATTAGCCTAATAATAGAGGAAATAAGTATAAAATTAAGATTTTGATTTTATTCTAAGAAGTTTTCTAAAGGTTTATTTTTTCAGAGCTTTTGCTTCACTGTGCAATATATTATTATGTTAATACAAAAATGGTTGTGCCCTATAATATAAATTGGATTAATAGAAGGATATTGTTGAGGAAAAAAGAACTGAACTGTATTGCTACTCTACTTAAATTTTACACGTAGGGTCATGATTAGCTCAAAATTCAAGGTTCGTATCAGCCACATAGAATTCACTATTTGAATACAAAGATGTCCCTGATTTAACTAATCAAAGTACAATTGCCTCTTGAGAAAAGACAAGGTTAGTCCAGAGCTTGCTGAAGGTTGTGAACAATTCAAAGCTTATACTAATATTATGTTGATTTTTTAAAACACAGCACTCAAGAAATAGTGCTTACTGAATGAGTAAATGGATGATTATATAAATGAATAAATAAAAAAAGATTAAGCTTTATGGTATACACTTTTTTCCCCTTTCTTATTATACTCAGATGCTTTTAGCAGAATTCAGAAATCATTTTTCTTTGACTTTGTCTTACTTCCAAATGATCTTAGTACCACTTTAAATTATGTGCTTATTTATACCTGTACATGATGCTTTTCAAAAAAGCATGCCTCATACATAGCCTCAGAATTCTGTATCTATAGGTGAATTCACCCAATTTTTATTGTACCGGATATCCAGACAAAAACAAAAGGTCTTTCTGACAGTTCAAAAATAACTTCAAATATCTGCTTACATTATTCAAGAATATTAATATTTGACACAACACTTGACCCAGACTTTATATTTAGTATATGTGTCATAGTCAACTAAATAATAATTTCTTGCAGAACATTCTCTGGCTAGGTGAGTAATGTTTTTAAATTTTTTATTTATAAAAAGGAAACACCGACGAAAAACACAGGATAAGAGAGGTACAATTCTACACCATTCCCACCACCAGAACTCTGTATCCCATCCCCTCCCCTATAGTTTTCCTATTCTTTATCCTTCTGGGAGTATGGACCCAGGGTCATTATGGGGTGCAGAAGGTGGAAGGTCTGGCTAATTTTTATATTAATATTAATATTCTTTATATTTGATACTCTCAAAACATCACAAAATTGACTGGTATTAATTGGAATAAAAGGTTTATGTATTGGTTCATGGTACAATCCGTAGAGCACATCCATTACCATGTGAGAATTCCTGGGTTCAAACCCACCCCCCCCACCCCCTTGGTTCCGTCTTATAGGGTGAGAAAGCTACACTAAAGGTGGAGTAGGGGTACAGGTGTCTCTTGTTTTTGCTCTCTCTTTCTTCCCCTTTTCAATTCCTCTTTGTCTCTCAGAAAAAGAAGGAGGAGGAGGAGGAGGAGGAGAAGAAGAAGAAGTAAAGAAAGGAGAAGAGAAGCAAAAGGAAATGAAAGAAAGGAAAGAAATAGATCTTCTATGTAATAACATAGACTTGAACTTATCACTAATAGATCAACATTTCCCTTTGGTTTGTGTTCTTTTGTTATCTATAGGCTTAAAGTCATTTAAAATACAGCTTGTGTTTAATTAAAAATTAGCTTTGTATAAATTATATGGCAGGTATTTTTTAATGAAGTGTAAAGGATGGCTTTTCCACTTAAGAGAATGGTAATTTATGAATATGTATATTTTATCATTTAGCTTAAATAGCTATAAATTCCAACATTACTTTGTGTAGCAAAATTTTTTTTTCTTTTTTTTTTCAACCAGTGATATCACTGGGGCCCATAGTCTGTACAACTGCTCCACCACTCCTGAGACCTTTTTCTTTTCCAGTAGATAAAGAAATAAGCAAGGGAGATTTATGTAGAGTTTTTTGGAAGTATTATTGAAAATAGATAAATTTCTTCACAACATGTATTTTATGTAAATCATGTTTTTCACCTCAAGTCATCTGCCAGTTAATAGTTTTCATGCAAATAAGATCTCAGGTCTTTAGTGGAAAAATTATCGGATTATAAAATTACTTATTAAGTTTTTCAATCCCAAGGAAAAACCAATAATTGTGTTTGTTGTACAAAAGTAAACTCTCCTTCAATTCTCTGGAGGGTTTTGTGTTTTAAAAGTATGGACCTATGTTGCTACCAAAATTATTTTCTCAAGATATTTCTTATCACTTGCTTGTAGTGAATACATTTCACCTCTTGCTTTTCAGAAACATATTGTAGCAAGAGTAAACATTGTAATTAGCAGAACAAAAGAAAAGCTTGATTTAAAATAGGTTATTGATATTTGAATATTAAATATTTCATTAGTGGAGAATTTAGATGAATTGGTCTCATTAGGTAATTATAAGAAATTCTATGGTTAACTCTAAACAAAACATTAAAGGTAAAATATATCCCCAAATCATTTTATAAAGATCTTTAATTCTGTTCTCTTCATTAATAGTGAATGAGAAACATCATTTTCCTCTCTGTTTCCTGTTTCCTTCTGAATTAATTTACATTTTGAACATAAATATTTTGTGAAAGAAATGACAGAAAAAAATTTTAAGAGGTACACAAAAGCATATTAAAATTGTCAAGAGTTCAGGTAAACTGAGTACATATCTGTTAGATCAAGCGGCATTCAACCAAAAAGTCATTCAGTGTCCTACTGACATGAACTAGTAGATTTTTTTTTATAGTGAAGAAAACGAAACAAAGCAAACCAGCTGTTTGATTAATAATAACTTAGACCATCAATTTATTTGCAGGAAGGATAGTGGAGTGATTAATTGGTTTTACCTAAATCACATTCAACAGTTTGCTTTGCATTAGCATCCAAAAGGTAAGTTTAATGGGTTTCTTATTTGAGTGAAGCCTTTAAGAATTTACACTTGTATTGTAAAAATTATTTTGTTGTTGTTTTTGATAGAGACAGCAATGGTGTAACAGAGAAATATTAAGGTAGATAGATTTTTCTTCAGCATGGTGGGTTCCAGACAAGAACTTGGGTTGCAGTAGCAGTATACTATTCAAGTGAGCTGTTCTGCTCATCAGACATAGGTTGTTTAAAACTAAAAAGAAAAAAAAAAAAAAGAAAAGAAAAAAATCATTCTGTTATGCATTCTCTTCCTCAATTCAGAAGAAATGTTATTTTGAGATTTCTTTATTGCTATCAGTAGTACAAGTCCACTGCTCCTGGTGGGCATTTTTTTCCCTATTATACTAGATAAATAAGACAGAAATTGAGAGAGACAGGGAGATAAAGAAGGAGAGAGAAATTGAGACATCCGTGGACCTGCTTCATGTCTCTTGTAGAAACCTCCCCCCCCCCCCCCCCGTAAGGGGGAGCAAAGGCTCAAACTCAGGTCCTCAAGCATGGTAATATAATCAGTGTGCTCATCCAATTCGTTTGGATTTTCACAAAACTAAACTAAAATGTGTACTGTGGGACTACTTGTTAAACATTAGAAAGCAAAAGTTATAGAACACAATATCTTCCAACAATGTTAAGTCATTTAGGTGAATAAAGAGGACTCACAGTTCTGCTCTGGAGGTACATTGGTAGCTTTAAAGACAAACTAGATTTCATTAGAGATTGAAATGGATTGTTCACTGAATACACTATAACTAATGATGCAACCTATGAATTTAGAATGCTCTTCTCTTGAATCAATCTTACATTATCTCAATCTGATCCTCAAACAATACTGGGAAAATCCTCCAGTCCTCTTGAGTTCTTCTAGAATTAGCAGATTATTTAATGGAAACATTAGACAGGCTAGCAAAGAAAAATATTTACTTTTAATAATGTGTATACATAGGGGAGTCGAGCAGTAGCACACTAGGTTAAATGCTGGTGGCACAAAGTGCAAGGACCTCTGTAAGGATCCTGGTTGGAGCCCCTGGCTTCCCACCTGCAGGGGAGTCCCTTCACAGGCGGTGAAGCAGGTCTGCAGGTGTCTGTCTTTCTCTTGTCCTCTCTGTCTTCCCCTCCTCTCTCCATTTCTCTCTGTCCTATCCAACAACGACATCAACAAGAACAACAACAATAATAATAACTACAGCAATAAAACAACAAGGGCAACAAAAGGTAATAAAACAAAAAAACTCTAAAAAAGATAATGTGTGTACATAGAGGGAATCCAGTTTAAAATCTAGGTATCCAGCTTACTAGCTGTCAGGGAGGTGATGGGTGATTTCTGTTGGGGACTGTGGGTTTTGAGGAATAGAAAGGAGAGCTGGGAGTGGCAGAGAGGCAGAGGGAATCTAGAATTCAATAAAAGAAAAGTAACATCAAATTAACCTAATCTAGATAAAAGGAGAAGGATGACATATTCTGGAGAACCTAGGAACTGCATTATCACTTTAAAAATCATCTGCACTGGGCTCCGGGCCATGGTGCAGCAGGTTAAGCGCACATGGCAGGAAGCTCAGGGACTGGTCTTAGTTAGGTTCCCTGTTCTAGCCCTGGCCCCCCACCTCCAGGTGTCCCTTCACAGGCAGTGAAACAGGTCTGCAGGTGTCTTTTTCTACCCCTCTGTCTTCCCCTCCTATCTCCATTTCTCTCTGTCCTGTCCAACAACAATTATAACAACAATACTACTAACAACAATAATGATAACAGCAATGATAAACAACAAGGGCAACAAAAGGGAAAAAAATAGCCTCCAGGAGCAATGGATTCATGCTGCAGGCATCATGCTCCAGCGATAATCCTGGAGGCAAAATTAATTAATTAATTAATTAAAAAATAATCTGCACTGCAAAGAGACATTTCTGAATTTAAGAAACAACAATATCTGTGGTCAGGGAGGTGGTGCAGTGGATAAAGCATTGAACTCTCAAGTATGAGGTCCCGAGTTTGATCCCCAGCAGCACATATACCAGAGTGATATCTGATTATTTCTCTCTCCTCCTATCTTTCTCTTTAATAAATAAATACAATCCTAAAAAAGATTTTTTTGGTTGACATACGAAACAGAGAAAACTATGGTACGCATCACACTGGATTTTGAATAATTAATGCACTAAGAATGGTAATACTTAGTGCATTAATTAATACTCAACAGTTTATGTGAGAACATATCCAAATGATCAATAACCGTTTCAATTAATAATGTGACTTTTTATTAAACAAATAAAAATGGAATGACTTTATAATCAGGCAATACTCCTCTCAGGCATTCAAACACTAATTCTAAGGGACAGAAGCCACCCCTGGGTTCACAACTGCATTATTCACAATAGTCTAAGTATGAAAACAGCCTCAATGCCTATCAACAAAAGACTCACTAAATAAAGCGTGGGCATATATTCCATGGAATACTACTTTGCAATACAAAGATGATATTGTGTACTTTGGTATAAAATGGATGGAACTGGAGGTGATTATTCACGGTAAAATCAGTAGAGCATTGAAAGGCAACTAAATACTGGATAGTTTCATTTATATGTGCAATATAGAGAATTGATGCATATAAAATTGAAAATTAAAAAAAAAGAAAGAGAAAACAAATGAACAAAACCAGAAGCCAACAAATTATTCCTAAGATTTGTGAGAACTATGGTAGTTTTCTTTGGGAGGTGGAAGGGTGGAGACACAGAATGTTGATGAGCGGTGTGTTGTGGAACTATATATTGTAATCTTACAATCTTGCAATACACTGTTAATCACAAATTTTTTAAAAATTGGGGAAAAGGCCACCTGCAGCCACAACTGTTTTTTAAAAGAAGTTAAAATAGAGAACATTCACTGTATCATAAGTCCATTATCTAAAACTTTTTAATAATTACATTGTTATCAGAACACTTTTTGGCTCAGATCTAAGTATAAATTATGTTTTTTTTGCTAGCCATATATTACTCATAATTTCCTCTTGACATATTTATCTGAATCAAAACTGTCAATAGAAAAACAGCCATTATCTAATTAGCATTTGATATCACTTAGTCACCATTTTGTGTTCTCTGATTTCCATTGGTTATGAATTGCAAATGTTCCTTGATTTAAACCCACTTCTTTAGAAAGCAATATTTAGGTACTTTCTCTCTTTTAAAATGTAAAAATATCTCTTCTTATTGATATTTCTCAAGAGTAATTTACTTCACATGCAACTTTAAAATTCATGCAGAGAATTCTCATCTTTAATTAATTTCCATCAATAATTAAATTATAATTTTAAGTCATTCATTGGTTTTTATGATTCAAAATGCCATTAATTAAAAAATATATATATATGTAGAGAGAGAGAGAGAGACAGAGAGAGAGAGACAGAGAGAAAGTGAAAGAGAAAACAGTACTGAAGCTTCTTTTAAAGTGGTTTGGGCTAGACTCGAATCTGGGTTGCTCACATGGCAAAACAGTGCACTATCCAAGTTAATGTGTTGCAGACCCAGATTTGTCCATCTGTTTTCTTTCCTGGAATACTTCCAGAAGGAGCTTCTGGTAACTGCAATATGCATTTCCAAAAACTCAATATGAGTCATCTCTTCTGTCTGTTACAGCCGTAGATACACATATACATATGGATAGCTACATAGGTACAAAGACTTGCCTTTTATAATCATTTGTAGTCCACTACCACTGTGAAATTATCTTTAAGAAATATTCCCTAATATGAAAGTAAGAAAGGGAATGCAAACACTAAGTTAATGCTAATTAAGAGTGGGATAGTCAAGCTTACAAATGATAATAATTACAAATGATAATAATTCCCACCTGCAGGGGGAAAGCTTTGCGAGTGGTGAAGCAGTGCTGCAGGTGTCTCTCTTCCTCTCTATCACCCCCTTCCCTCTTGATTTCTGGCTGTCTCTAGCCAATAAATAAAGATTTAATAAAATGATGCTTTAAAAAAAAAGAAAAAATTATTTAAAGATGGCTTCAGTTCAAGACAGTAAATAAAACTTACAAAAGATCAGCGTTCAGAAACAGATCACAAATTCTTGATAGCTCAAGGGGAAAATTTATGCCAGAATATACAAGCTTTTCATTAGCACATTTCAGGAGAAATGATTCTTTTTTCAATTTGTCCTTGTAAATTCATATTTCTGTTGTCACCAGAGTTTCGCTGCTCTGGGGTGACTTTTTCTTAGAAGGAGAGAAAGAAACAGAATTGTGGGAAAAACAATAGAAACCACTGTGCTGCTGCTTTCCCCAGTGTAGTGGGGTTGGGCTGGAGTCTGGGGCAAAGCAAGCACCCTCCCAGGTGAACTCTCTTGTGGACTTCTTTCCCCCTACATATTTACTGAGAGAATATCTCATTTCTATTTATTTCCTGGAGCCAAGATGTAGCACATCATGTAAGACTCAAAACCTGCCATATCTTCAGTCCAGGGTCAAATTCCAAACACTGTAGAAGTGTCCCAGCACTGGGGCAAACTCTTTTGCTGTGATAATTCTGTCAATCAATCTCCCTCTTCTCTCTCTCTCTCTTTCTCTCTGTCTCTCTGTCTCTCTCTCTCTCAATAAAAAGTCAGTCCATGGTCAGTGAAATCACATGTGCAGTGAGGCATAGCTACACACACAACACACACAATATACGCACGAACTTCCTGACATTTGATTTTCTTATTATAAGAGAGCATGTTATTATTAATTTAGTTCACCTGAGTTTAGAATTTTTACTCCTTTTTGAATTTTGTTGAAAATATAATTCCAGTATTCACATTGTAATAGATCATTGAAAATAGAATATATAACTTGCTTAAGGTAAACTTTATTAATACATATCTATCTCAACAACATAAATATAGACATGTTATGGGGGATGTTTTTCATATCATACCTAAGTTAATTTAATGCAACTCTTGAGATTTAACTGTGGGTTTATCTCAACGTATTAAAATGTTAAGCTTTCTAATAAAGCAGATATTTAAATAAGACTATACTAATGTTTGGGGATATTTGAAGACCTTTATCTAAACTCGTTGATGCACTACTTTATTTTTAAAAAGTTTACTGAAGGTCTATTGTACATAGAATACTATAGGAAAGTATTTTACAGACATAAATAGGACATATTTATTTGTGTAATAAGCTTACGAGAATTAATTAATATATATTCATAGTGTGAGTGTAGTAGGAAAAGCAATCATTCATGACATAACCAAGTGAACATTTTAAATACAGTGAGAGGTGACAGGGGTTTCAAAATGTGAAACTAAAGCTTCCATGTATGTCAGAAGGGATAAACTAAGCTTGAGCATTTAGAAAGGAATAATTGGAGTTTTTAAAGAGGATAGGAACACACATGATATGTAAAGGAAACTAGTTTGTTAGAGTATAACAATGTTTAAAAGGTCTCATTCACTATGGTGTGGTCACATGTGAACTTTGTTCTGTTATTTTGTTTTAAATAATGTCCACTCTTTCCATATACATACAAAGTTGTGCATGTAATCACAATTTTCTTAACTACTGGTTATACATTTGGTTTGTTAAAAATATGGACTATTATATTAATAGAAACTGTCATTATGAATATAGTATAAAAAGATCTCTGTGGATAAATGTTTTAGCATTATTTATTTATTTATTTATTTATTTATTTATAATGAGAACCATACAGAGAGACCCCAGAGTACTGCTCAGCTCTGATTTATGGTGGTGCTGGGAACTGAACCTAAGACCTCACAGTCTCAGACATACCTTAGTATTTTTTGGATAAACCTAGGAGAGAAATTACAGGATTGGTTTATTTCCATTTACTCAGCTATAAAAATGATGAAATCTCATTGCTACTTCCAGGGAAGAATTTAAAGGGGTCATGTTAAATGAGATAAGTGAGAAGGAGAAGGAAGGATACTGAAGGATCCCATTTATAGTTGTAAGTTGATAATTAAAGAAAGGGCGATCATGAAGCCTAAACTAGCTGTTGTCTGTTGCCAGAATCAGTGAGTCTACAGGGGTATGTCAAGTGGGAGGTAGGGAAGGCTTTGGGGACTCCATGTATAGTGATGAAGAAAGATTTGAGTTGATGGGTGGAGTAGTGTATTATGTGAAAATAAGAAACTGCAATAAAGACAACTATCTTGTAGAGCATCTCCTTCTCCATAAAGTAATTTGAATATTAAAAAAAGGGAAGTGGCAGTAAAAAAAATGCCCAGTTTAGGTGAAAATTTTGTGTCAATACTGAGATCTCCTCCTCCTCCTCCTCCTCCTCCTCCTCCTCCTCCTCCTCCTCCTCCTTCTCCTCCTTCTTCTTCTTCTTTAATTTGCCCCTAGAGTTACTGCTGGGGCTCAATGCCTGTATGATGATTCCACTGCTTCTGGTGACATTTTTTTTATAGGTACAGGAAGAACTTTAGATGGAAAGGGAAGAAGAAGATAGAGAGAAAGAGGGAGGAAAAAAAGAGAGATGACTAGTATTGATTCGCCACTTGTGAAGCCCCCACCCCTATAGGTAGGAATAACTCCTTGTGTATGGTAACATATGCACTCTACCCACTGCATCACTGCCTGAACCCTTTTTATTCAATTCCTACATTTTAAACATGTGTTTTCTGTCTTTAGTTTTTTATAGTTTCTCCTCCTGCAAATACTCTTGGGCAAAATTGAGGCTTTCAATCTGTTTTTCATATGGTTCAGTTTCCAATATATTTCATCTCTTAATTTCTCTCTAATGTGTCTGTAGAACATTTTACATTCAATTCCATTTTTCTCTTCATGATTGTCTGTCTACTGCTTACTTCATAAGTTAAACTTTTCCAGATATTTATTCCCTTTCCATAATGTCCAGGAAGAAACTATTATGTGAGTTTTGTTTCCTTTTTGCTTTTTTATTTGTTTATTTTGTTTTCTCCACCAGGGCCTCAGTGCTAGCACTATAAATCCACCGCTCCTAGTAGCCATTTTTTCTGTTTTTTTTTTCCTTTCTGTTTTTATTTGACAGGACAGAGAGAAATATAGAGGGGAAGGGAGATAGAGGGGAAGAAAAAAAGATAGACACCTGCAGATCTTTCTCACTGCTCTTGTGAAGCATTTTGTAGCTTAACTTGTTGAGCCACTGCCTGCTCTCTGAGCATTGTTTCTTTCTGTTTGACTGAAACTTGGAACTTCTCATTGATATTTAATAAAAAAACAAACAAATTATAATTGTTCTTTAAAGTGACACTACTCCTATTTGATCATGCTCAATGTTATAAAAGTCATCTGCTCAGTTAAGCCACTATGAATTATCACTTGGTCTTTTGATTTCTCATTAAATATTTTTACATTGGTTTCACTTATACTGAAATGAATAAAATTTGCTTTTGAGAAATATGAACACATATAGTAATCTGATTATATTAAAGTTTTCTGTACATGAAATTTTAGTTAGTATTATGCCCATGTGTCTTTATACATTTTCTTGTAAAAGATTAAATTAGAAAACAAAAGGACTGAGGAGACAGCATAATGTTTATGCAAAAGTGTCTGATGCTTGAGACTCTGAGATTCCAGGTTCAATACCCAGCACCAACATAGACCAGAGCTGAGTAGAATAGTGTTCGGGTCTTTCTCTGTATCATTCTCTCTCTCTCTCTCTCTCTCTCTCTCTCTCTCTATCTATCTCTCACTAAAATAAAATATAATAAAAAATATTTAAAAAGAGAAAAGAAAAAATTCAGGCATTCTCATAGATTTCTTATTCTTAAATTTTTAAAAATAATTACATGATAGACCATGAACTCACAAGCAAAATTCAAAGAAAGTGATATTCTATAAAACTTCTTTCTGTAAAATCATATTCAGTGACTCAGACTGCCATACTGTAGTGCCTTTTAACCTTTGATCTTAAAAACAAGCCCTTAAAAGGTCATAGCAAACATAAATGATGTTGATTTTTTCAGATTATGCTGTAACTTGACAGAAGCCATAAAAAGGCCACATTTGAAATGATATATCTTGGCTACTAATGTCCTTTTCTGATGTTATCAAGACAGCTCTTGTCAAAATCTCACAAGCCAAATAATGTTTTTATACTCCTTTAAAGGATAATCTGATAATGCTACCCAAAATTGTTTTTCTGTAGTTATGGCATGTATTTTTTTTTCATGAAAGAAAATTTTATACTTTTACTCTTTTGGTAATATGGTACATGCACTTATGTATAAAATTTAAGAAATTTTAATTTAATCTTAAGTATATTTTTAGTTGAATAGTCTTTCATTGTTCGCTTTTTTAAAAGTCTTTCATTGTTTGATTATCCTTCTTTATGTAATTTAAAATAAATACACCAGAAGATGTGATGCTGACTTTTCTTACAGAAAACTAAACATTAGTTGAAAAAGAGAGTGAAGGGTTAAGATTTTTCAGCCAGGTTCCAGCTGTTACCATGATGCCAACTTGAGTTCCCTGGGTAGATGACCCCACTAATATGTCCTGGAGCCCCAGCTCCCCAGAGCCCTGCCCCACTAAGGAAAGAGGCTGGAAGTATGGATTGACCTGCCAATGCCCATATTCAGTAGAGAAGCAATTACAGAAGCCAGACTTTCTACCTTCTGCACCCCAAAAATGATTCTGGGTCCATATTCTCAGAGGGATAAAGAATAGGGAAGCTATCAAGGCAGGGTATGGGATATGGAGCTCTGGTGGTGGGAACTGTGTGGAAATGTACTCTTCTTATCCTATAGTCTTGTCAATATTTCCATTTTAATAAATTAAAAAATTAAAAAGAACAGTACAGTCCACACAAAATATTTAAAAACATCGAAATTGATAATATTGTGTCTGGTTACTCATATGTCTTTATTTTTTTGTGCATAATGTGTGACTTATTTATAAATTTTTGAAATTTGTATGCAAAAATTTTATTAAGTCAATTGATTAGGAAGAATATTATTTAAGCAAGTCACCGCTGAAAAGTTCCCTGTTTTATTTAAAAAGAAAGGATGAAAGGAAGGATGGAAGGAAGGAAGAAAAATATATTTTGGTCTCTTATTATTTTGCCTCCAGGGTATATTAAAGGGGCTCAGTGCCTGCACTAAGAATCCACTGCTTCTGTGGCCATTTTTCTTTTTCTTTTCTTCTTCTTCTTCTTCTTCTTCTTCTTCTTCTTCTCCTTCTCCTTCTCCTTCTCCTTCTCCTTCTCCTTCTCCTTCTCCTTCTCCTTCTCCTTCTCCTTCTCCTTCTCCTTCTTCTTCTTCTTCTTCTTCTTCTTCTTCTTCTTCTTCTTCTTCTTCTTCTTCTTTATAGGTCAGAGAGAAATTGAGAGGGAATAGGTAGGATAGAGAGGGAGAAAGAAGCCTGCAGACCTGCTTTACTTCTTGTGAAGCGAACCTGCTGCATGTGGGGAGCAGGGCAGGGGTGCTCAAACCAGGATCATTATGCAGGTCCTTGTGCTTTGTACTATGTGTGCTTAACTAGGTGTGCCACTGCCCTGCCTTGCCTCAGAATTTTACAGAATGCACATTTGGGAAAAATGTCCATAGTGTCTCTCTGTCTTTCTCCCTCTCTATTTCCCCCTTCTTCTTAATTTCTGGCTCTGTCTCTATTCAATAAATACATAAATATAATTTAAAATAGAAATAAAAATAATTAAAAAAAAACAGACTTCAAAGACCAGTAAAATGAAACGTGCAGAAGAATGATACTGGGCCATCACACCTTACCACTCAAGAACGTAAACTCCAAATGGATCCAAAATGTGGATGCTAAGCCAGAAACTGTCATCTTTAGAGGCAAACATTGGCAGACTACTTCTCAAGGTAAGCTTTAAAGACCACTTCAACAACTTATGTCCAACTGCAAGAAACACAAAAACAAAAATAAATGAAAGATAAAACATCAAAGAGTAAAGCTTCTATGCACAAAAGGAACCACCACAAAAAAGAGAGAAATCTTATGGAATGAAAGATCTTTAAATGCCATATATCAGATAAAAGGTGATTAAGCAAAATATATAAAGAACTCACCAAACTCAGCAATAAAAAGTAAAGTGCCACGTTAAAACATGGAAAGGGGGTATGAACTGAATATTCACTAAAGAGGAGATCTAAAGGATCAACATATATGAAAAAAAATGTCCATTCATAGACATTGGTTATCAGATAAATGCAAATGAAAACAACAGTACAAACCACTTCACACCTGTGAGAATATCATACATTAGAAAAAGAGAAACACCACTTGGTGGAGAGACTGTGGGTAAAAAGAACTCTCCAGCATTGTTGGTAGAAATATAACCCCTGTAGAAAATAATCTGGATATTTCTCAGAATGCTAGAAATGGACCTCTTCTATGATTTGATAATTCCTCTCCTGGGTATATGTCCAAAGGAAGCAAATGCATCTACCTGAAGATATGTAGCTACTCCTACATTCATAGTAGGATCAAAAGAGAGAGAGAGAGAGAGAGAGAGAGAGAGAGAGAGAGAGAGAGAAATAGCTCTAATTTGGAAGCAGCCTGGATGCCCAACAACAGGAGCGGTTAAGAAAGACAGGTCCTGAAATGAGTGCAGCCTAGAATCTTTCTAGCTATGGCGATGGAATGTAAGCTCAGACCAACAGGGATACAGAGGTTAGTTACATGGGCTCGTGTGCTGAATATGAGTGCTCACAGGCCACAGATCAGATGGATAGGATCTACAGTTAACAGTCCTTATATATACTTTTCCCATATTTGGGAGCTATTCTCTGCCCTGATCCAGCTTTCTAGTCTTATTTCCAACTCTGACACATTGTCCCAGACAATATCGTTAGTCCCCAACCTCCACGAATGTTAGCTGTCGAGTTCAGGCAAAAATTAGTAAAGTCATAAGACCCATTGAAATATAGCTAAAATAGACTTCTTGGCTTTTTCCAATATTGAGACCCCATTATTGGAATATCTTCTATATTCTTACCTTTAGGTTCCTAATTATAAAATACTTTTTTTCTGCTTTATCTTAGTGCTTTTCAGCTGCCAAGTCACAGATGCTACCATGATGCCAGCCTGACTTCCCTGGGCAGATGACCTCACCAATGTGTACCAGAAAGAACCCCATCTCTACGGAGACCGTCCCCACTAGGGAAAGATAAAAACAGGCTGGGAATAAGGACTAACCTGCCAACACCCATGTCCAGTAGAGAAGCAATTACAGAATCTGAGTCACTATATTAGAGCTATATGTATATAACATTAAACAACATAAATCATGGTGAGCTCTTGTATGATACAGAAAATCCTAACAATGGGACTTTCAAAGTCAACAATATTTCCAAATATCTTGGTTATAATAACAACTACCAATTGCCTTCTTAAACCCTAAGACAGCAGGGGAAATCACCATTCTTTATAAAACCCATATTTCTCCCAGTCCTGGAACCTCTGAGTTGTGTCTCATTTTTCAACAGGCTCCTTTCAATCCATACCAATTGACACTGCATCTGCTGATTTCAACCTAATCAATGAAACCAGTACCACCTTGACATGTTTCACTTCAGATGGTGTCCACAGGTGACAGGCCTGCAATGTCAAACCTTAAGCTCCAGTACTCTGGAGAGAAACTTCCCAGCTCATAGGACTCTTAAATACCATATCAGGTAGTGCATTTCCTAATAAAGTCACAACACCTATATAAGAACCAGGATCCAAGAGATAGAGCACATGTACACACATATCCATACATTAGGGAAAAATAAATACTTTCAAGCAAAGTACACAATAGTTTTCAGTGACCTAATAAACACAGAAAGCAAGTATTAAGACCTTTTAAAAAAACAACATAAAATATGTAATCAAATAGTTTCAGCTTAGGTCTAGATACTCTCCTCACCTACTTCCTATTTCACTTCCCTCAATCACTCCAAGGCTAATTCTCTCTCTCTCTCTCTCTCTCTCTCTCTCTCTCATTCCCTGCACTCTCTCCATTCCGGGATGTTTCTGTTCCATAGAAAAAAAAATCCAGGAAAGTGAAAATTGAACATAAAGACATTTCCAAATTTCAAGTTATTTTTCAAAACTAAAGTAATGAAAACATTGTGGTACTGGCATAACAATAAGTGCATAGACCATTGGTACAAAATACAGAAACTATAATAGAAAACCAGAAACAGGTAACTGCTTATGTCTATTGACAAAGGTACCAAGTATATATAATCAGGGTTGTGAAAATTTGATATTCATGATAAAATAATGAAATTGGACTCTGACCTTATACTACATAAAACATTAACTTGAAATCATTTAAAAGTTTATAAGCAACATCCAAAACTGTGAAACTATCCATGGAAGAAAAGATAGAGGGAAACTTCATTGACAATGAATTTGGCAATGGTACTTTAGATATGGCACTAAAATCTCAGACAGCAAAAGCAAATGAGTGCAACTGTACAATACTGAAGAGCTCTCTGCACAGAAAATAAAACAGTCAACAAATTTAAAAGGCAACTTACGGACTGAATAAACATTTCACTGTAATAAGATTGTCAAATAAGTACATGGAGAACTTTCCATGCAACAGGATTAGCTATTATAGAAATGCAAAGTAATACTGTGATAAGATAAATTTCTGTTAGACATTAGAGTGGCTAAAATGAAAAATATATTGTCAATGTTAATTTTGGCAAGAATGTAGAATGAGAATGATCATACATTGCTGTTGGCAATTACAACTTTACAGAAACTCTTGGAAATAATTTGACTCTTTTGGGCAATGTCAAATATATACTTACCATATGACTAAGCAAACGACACCTCTGAGTGTTTAAGCAAATGAATATTTATGTGTAAAATAAAACTTGCGGAGAAATGTTTGTAACTAAGTGTTTGTGATAGTCAAAAGGTTGAAATACCTGATATGTTCTTCTACATGTGTACAGATAGACATAGTACTACAAAGGAAAAAGGAAACACTGATAAAAGTGATCACTTGGATCAATATCAAAGACATTATGCTGAATGACTATACAGCTTAAATACTAGTTACTGTGTAATTTGACATCCTGTAAACAAATAAATAAATATAGTATTTTAAAAATAATCATGTCAGTGTTTACCAGGGGATATAAGTGATATTGATTTTATCACGATGAAGGTATAGCATTAAGGGAAATTTTTGGAATTACAGAAAGCTCTATATCTTCATTATGGTTGTGATTGTCCAAATATATTTAGTTGCTAAACTCTTAGATTAGTCAAATTATATCTCACCTGGTAAGGTCATACATAAAGGGGTGCTGGGGAATTATGCAAATGCAGTCACATCTGCCAAGCTGTCCCCTCAGGCTTTGCCACTTCCTGCGATATTCTCGCAGTGCCTTTTTCAACCAATCCTGTCCCGACACGTCACTCCTAATTGTTGCCCTATAAAGCCCTTCTTCTTCCGCTCCTCATCTCTCTTGCCCGTTTTTCACATTGGTGATTAGACACAATGGAGGGTGGTCCAGGAGGAGGCCATTTTTGCTACCTCCTCGTGGCCCAAACCACTGCACTCTCACCCAACTGCCCAACTCTGAGGTACCCCTGAGAATAAAGATTTGTGTTCCCTCTTTGCTCTGGATCTCCTCTCTCCTCCTCAGGGCAGCCCAACACGGGGGTGGGGTAGGGTGGTGAGCATTAGAGCTTTGGCATAAGGAAGTCACCACAATTGGGGAATCTAAAGAGTTATTATGGTGTATCTTTCTTTCTTTTCCTTTCTTTCTTTTTTTTCTTTCTTTCCTCCTGTCATTTTTTGAAGAGGTTAATAGTTTACATTACAGTTGGTGAAAAATGGGTAAGACTTATAATATCATGATAGGTGTCTGCAGAACACTTTTACCTCCACATAAGTCATTTTCCACCATCATCCATTAGGACCCCAAAACTGACTCCTACTTGTCTTTCTAAAGGTTATTTGTTTTTGTGAAATATGCCAAGACAAGTCCAAATTGTACATTGTATTTTTCCTTTCTGATCTTATTTCTTAAGTTCTGCCTATGAATGAGATCATCCTATATTCATCTTTCTTTTTTGGTTTATTTCACTTGCCGTGATTTCTACAAGCTCCATCCAAAATAAGGCAAAGGAGATCCTCCCTCACTTCCTCCCTCTATCTTCCTTCCTTCCTTCCTTCCTTCCTTCCTTTCTTTCTTTCTTTCTTTCTTTCTTTCTTTCTTTCTTTCTTTCTTTCTTTTCTCTCATCTCAAGCTAGAGCACTGCTCCATTGTGGCTTATGGTGCTGTAAGGGATTGCATCTGGTATCTCAGAGTCTCAGACACTAAAAAAGTTAATTTTTTTTCATAACCATTATGTTATATCCACAGCCACATTTTTCTTATGTGTGTGCTGCTTTGGTCATTTACATTATTTTCTTTTTGTTTTATTTTAAATTATTTATTTATAGGATAAAGACAGAGAGAAATTGAAAGGGAAGGCAGTGTTGAGAGGACAGAAAGTGATACTTACAGTGCTGTCACACTGCTTAGAAAGCTTTCCCCTACCTGTGAATGAGATCAGACAGAAGTTGAACAACAAAATAGGAAGAGAAAATACTAAGAAGAACCTGGACTTGAGTTAGTGTGTTGAACCAAAGTAAAAGACTCTGAAGCGGGTGGCGGGAGAGTACAGATCCTGGAAAAGGATGGTAGAGGACCTAGAAAAGGATGACAGTGGGGATTAATGTTTTACAGTCGATAGTATGTGGAACTGAGAAATGTGTATATGTAAGAACTATTGTACTTACTATCGACTGTAAAACATTAATATCCCAATAAAGGAAAGAAAAAAAATAAAAATCTTTCTCCCTGCAGATGGGGACTGGAGATTTAAACTCAGGCACTTATACATTCTAATATGTGTTCAACTGGTATACCACTGTCCAGCCCCTATTTATGCTAGATTCTTTTTTTTTCTTTATTGGAGGATTAATGGTTTACAATAGACAGTAAAATATAATAGTTAATACATGCATAACATTTCCACATAACAATATAACCCACACTGGGTCCTCCTCTGCCATCATGTTCCAGGACCTGAACACCCACCCCCCTGCCTCTACTTCACCCCAGAGTCTTTTACTTTGGTGCAATACACCAACTCCAGTCCAAGTTCTGCTTAGTGTTTTCCCTTCTGGTTTTGTTTTTCAGCTTCTATTTATGAGTGAGATCATCCCATATTCAGCCTTTTGCTTCTGACTTATCTCACATAAGAAGATTCCCTCAAGCTTTATTCAAGATGGGGTTAAGAAGATGAGTTCACCATTTTTACTAACTGTGTAGTGTATATATACCACAGCTTGCTCAGCTACTCATCTGTTTATGGACACCTGGGTTGCTTCCAGGTTTTGGCTATTACAAATTGTGCTGCTATGAACATAGGTATGCACAAATCTATTTTCAACAGGTATGTTTGGTTCCTTAGAATATATCCCCAGGAAGGAAATTGCAGGGTCATAGGATTATGCTACATTCTTAACTTCTATGTACTGTGTGAGTGTCCACATATTCAGACCAGTTACTTTTTTTTTGCATGCACACGTATTCGGGTCATTTACTTTTTTGTTCAGTAAAAGAGAAAAAAGAGGGAGAGAAAGCACCATGCTTTCCCCAAGGCCATAGCCCCTTAGCATGTTGTAACAGAGTTGGAACTTGAGCCTTGTGGATGGCAAGTCACCTGTCCTTTCAGGTGACCTGATTCTCTAGCCCACGATATACATTTAAGTCTATAATAACTGTACTGTAATGTAAGAAGACAATAACAATAGCAAAACTAAGACCTCTAATGACTGACATCTTTTGCAAGCATTTGCCTTCTTGAAGACACTTTTGATTTCTTGCTTTTTACCCACTAAGTTTTACACCCTAGTGGTTGCTAATACTATTTCTGTCTTACCAAAGCATTGACTTGCTGTTCTAGATCATGCAAATCTTGATAGAAAGGTTTACTTTTCATGCCTGACGTCTTTGGACACAGTCTGAAATAAAGCATGCTGAGGTGGTACTCCTTGTGTTGACTAGGTTGGGATCAGCGGATGCAATATTGTTTGGTGTGAACTGAGAGAAGCATGCAAGAAAGTGAGCCCCACCCTAGAAGTTCCAGGACTGGGGAAATATGGGCTCTATAGAGGAAGTAGGAGGTTCCTGCTATCTTAGGGTTTAAGAAGACAAAGATAGTTATTGCTATAATCATATTATTTTGCAATTGGGTTAACTTTGAAATATCCATTTGTTAGGATTTATTGTATCATACACAACATCATCATAATTTATGTCCTTTGACATTATTTGTATATAGCGGTGCCACCAGTTGCTTCTGTTCTCCCTGGTGTAAGCTTTTAAGAGAGTCAACATATCAAGGACTCAGCCTATGTATTAAAAAGATTCAGTCTGTTCTTTAAAAAATTTTAGACATTCAATCAATTTTCCCCTCTCATATTAAATAAATAGTGATTTATATGACTACAAATTAATAGGAGTGTACATAAACACCATTCTCACCACCAAAAGACTGTGTCCCACTCCAGTCCTCCTTACCCGCCCCCCCACCCCATGAAGCAGAACATTCACCCTCTCCCTCAACCTCTTCACCCTAATTACTCATTTTCTTTAATAGTATTCTCCAATTCCATTCCAGGTGGTTTACTTCCTAACAAAGTCCTAAAACCCAGATATAGACCAGGTCCCATGAGATAGAGCATTTGTTCACATGCATCCATAAATTAAGGCAAAATATATACCTGAAAGCAAAAATACACAATAGTCTGTAGTGAGTCAGTATGAAGTTCATAATGAAATAGTGTCTACTTAGACTTAGATACCCTCCTCACCTACTTCCTATTATAGTTCTCTCACTTACTCCAGAGCTAACCTCATCAAAGCAAGGACTGCAGATGCTGAGTAAGGGCAAGACACTGGCATACTTTAACGATGACTCTTCAGTCACTTTCAGGCCACCCCATCAGCTGGGGCCCTATTTGGGGAGTCCTGAGATTCCTAAACATACATGATGGGCCTAGACCTCGAATAAATCCCTATCTCTATTGTTACTGGTCATTTCTATCAGGAACAACACAATAGACCCCATTGTGGGCCCTCAACTTGGATCAACCATTGTGGGTCTAATGAGTGTTTGAGCATGGATGGTTGACCCCCTGGAAGATCGTCTATCAGACTCCCGTTGGCATGCCTTGTGGTCGAGGCAAGATGTGGCCAGAGTATGAGGGGGAATTCCAACCTTCCTATCAGCCTCACCACATCACTCTGCCCCTCCTCCCTCTGGTGGGCTTCGCCTTCCTTAAAGTTTAAAATTTTATTTCCCTGTTCCTGTATCACAATCCATACCTTCTCATTGCCTTTTTCTCTTTTCACTTATAAGGAGATATTGGTCTCATTGGCAAGCTTGACTACTTCCCCTGCAGAGATTTCAGGTTCAGGGAAAAAAAAACAAACTAGTATATCCACAGGCCATTTGGAATATAACTAAAATATGCCTACTAGCTATCTACAAAATGGAGGGTCCCCCAATTCTTCATCTGCACTATTCCAGCCTTTACAGTTTGTTTGGCCTTGTATGTTAATTGTCTTTTCAACCACCAGGTTCCAGATGCTAGCATGATGCTGACCAGACTTCCTTGGACAGACAATCCCACCAATGTGTCCTGGAGCTCCACTTCCCCAAAGCCCTTTTCCACTAGGGAAAGAGAGAGACAGGCTGGGAGTATGGCTCAACCTGTCAACACTCATATCCAGCAGGGAAGCAATTACAGAAGCCAGACCTTCCACCTTCTGCATCCCACAATGATCTTGGGTCCATACTCCCAGAGGGTTAAAGAATAGGAAAGCTATCACAAAAGGAGATAGGATACTGAGTTCTGGTGGTGGGAATTGTGTGGAGTTGTACCCCTCTTATCCTATGGTTTAATCAATGTTTCCTTTTATAAAGAAGAAATTTTAAAAAAATAGAAAGATTTTATTTGTTGGTGCTTTAGTGAAAACACCACACCTCCTCTTCTCCAAGTCTCTACTCTACAAGCCAATACTCTACTCCCTCAGTTAGAACCTTATTGGTTATAAAACATAAAAATCATTGGTCTGTATGTTGAAAATATCTAGAAATTTCCCATTCTTCTTTAGCAATCATTCTGCCAAACATACCAAAAATACTATGTATATACAGTTCTTGAAAAAATAAACCAAAATAAAAAACAACTTTAAAAAATATATATCTGCTTTAAGACCTCAACAATAAACTTCATTTAAGTTTATCTTATTCTTTGTTGTTCACTGGTTAATTTACATTGTTATTTAAATAGCATTATAGGTATTGCAGGATAAAGGGAAAACACTAAATTGTTTCCACTGACTTTTCAGATAGAGCAGCAATTTTACTGGCAAATGCCAAACAGTTTTGAGAACAATGGACTTCATTTCCTAGGGTTGATTTTTTTTTCCTTCAGAAATTATTCAATACTTATTTTTGTTGTTCATTTGTCCTCATAGTGAGTCTGTTAGTAGTTTATATTCAATAACTATTTGTTGAATCTGTTAACTATGTATTTTAAAATTAAGAGAAAACATTTTTTTCTTTCTTGCTTTATCTTTTAAATAATTCATTTACATGGATATTTGTAGAGATCTTCTAGAATTGACCTACAAATGACATTATTTTTCCCTCACAGTTGAAGTAAAAAACAGTTTAAGTCATTTTATATAAAGATGATTATTTATCTTGGCTGCTTATCATTATAGGATATTCTGGACAGAGAGTTAAAAAAGTTCTTAATACTAACACTGGAAAACATTCTGGGAGCCAGGAGGTGGCTCACCTGGTTAAGTATACACACTATCGTGTGGAAGGATCCAGGGTCAAGCCATTGCTTGCCACCTCCATGGGGAAAGCTTAGGGAGTGATGAAGCAGAACTGCAGATGTCTCTCTGTCTCTCTCGCTCTCTATTTACCACTCCCCTTTCAATTTCTCTCTCTCTATATATATATTCAAAAAAATTTTTAAATTTTAAAGAAAACATTCTGGTGATACTTTCTATTTGTTGACTTGATTTTCTGAGTCATTTCATTGAATGTGTGGCTTTGGTTGCTCTGATAAGACAAAAGAAGTAGGCAAGTACTCAAAAATAAACTTTATACAGGTTAAAGAAGCCTAGCATTCATTTCAACTTCCCGTACTACACTCTATCAGGCATGCTGATTCAGAAATTCTTACCTAATGTCAGAAAACTAAAATGAATATTATTGTGAATATTCATGGTTGACATGAGAATGAAAAATTATATGATGCTCAATTTTGTTATTGTTGTAGCTTTCTGAAAATTGTGCTTGTGTAGCCCTCCTTGGGTGTCATTACTTGAAAGTTAATTTATGAAGAAATGGTCATCATATATAATTTTTTTACCAAAGTACTTATCAGTACTGGTTTATGTTGGTGCAGGGGATTGAACCTAGAAGTTCAGAGTCTCAGGCATGAAAGTCTCTTTGCTTCATCATTATGCTATCTACCCTCAATCATCATTTCTTTTAAGGAAGGTTTGTACAATGAGTATAATAGAATACAGATTATTTGATATTCTACTCATTCAGCAGACAGTTCCTATCTTTTTAACCTTTCAGGAGAAGTAAAAGTCTACCTTTATATGAAGAGACAATGAGTTTTGGACAACCTTATAAGTGAAATGAATAAGCCCATTTTTCTTCATACACAGTATTTTCTGAGGAAAGTGCATGCAAAAACACTTGTGCAAAAACAAAAGAAATAGATTTAGTAGCTTGATGGAAGTAGGAGAAATAAGTCCTTTTTTCTCTCTGGTTAAATGTTTTTAAAGCTAATGGTTGCCTGTTATCTAGCTACAAAATAATATTTTTCAATAAGATTAAGGTCAATGTGAAAGAGTTTTTAGTGATCAAAATCAGAAGTAACATTTGTTTTTTTCTATTTGAGTCATCTCTCTAGTCAAAAAATTAATTTTTATTAATCTTCTGTGACATTGAACTTATGCCTCATTTTTTTGCATGAATTATAAAAGCAATGATTCTTGCTTGTGTTACATGGCCTTTATGTAATGCTATCACACTAAAATCAAAACTTGATTTTTCTTCCTATGAGCAATTACCATTTAAAGAAATACATGAAAAAAACAAGAAAGAAAAGAAATACATGGACAATGACAAAATTTATTCATTCACCACAGTCCTCTGATAAATATTATGTAAATAGTAGGCAGTCTTTGATGAGAAATTACTGAACTGTTTATCACAAAGTTAATTTTTTTTAGTGATGGATGCTAGACAAAGAAATCAGCTTATCTAGTAAGCTTACTATTTCATAATTGAGTTTAAATATCCTATTAGTCAGTTAAATCCAAGTCTGTATACTTATATTATCTGTATTCTATATATGCAATAAGCAGCCTGTAGCTGTCTTTTACCTATATAATTATTTCAATAAGCATAAGAATATTTTACTTATTATTGGGTCATTTCTAGTCATGTAAATTGCATACAACACTATTTGATTCTGGTAACAACAACCTTGAAATTAAGCATTTGCAGGGGCAAGTGATGGTACACTTGATAGAATATATAAGTTATTATGTGTTGGGGACCCAGGTTCAAGCCCCCAGTCTACAACTCAGGAGGAAAGCTTCACAAACTGTGGAGCAATGCTGCAGGTATCTCTCCATCTTGTGTTCCTCCCCCACCTCTTTCTCTCACTTTCTATGAAAAACAGAAAGGAAAAGAAGGAATGGCCACCAGGAGCAGTGGAGATGTACCAAGATGCAGCATTAACTCTGGTGGCAAAATAAATACAGTAACTGAGGCATGGTCATAAAACAGAAGAAAAGAACTACTGTGGTAAATTTTCTAAAACCCTTCTCTTTCCAAAAAAGAGCTTTATTACTTTTTAAATTTCTCACAGTCTTTTATTGGAGGGGTTAATGGCTTATGTTAAAGAGTAAATACAGTTGTTGATACATGTGTAAATTTTTTCAGTTTTTTGAAAAATACTCTAAACTCCCACCTAGTTCCTTGTCCCCCATCATGCACCAGGACCTGAAAGACCCCACCCACCACCACCACCTTCTGTCCTTTATTTGTTACAATATATCAAACCCAGTCCAAGCTCTGCTTTGTGTTTTCCTGTCCTTATTTTCAACTTTTGTCTATGAGTGAGATCATCCCTTATCCATACTTCTCCTTCTGGATTACCTCACTGGACATGATTGTTTCAAGCTCCCTCCAGTATGGGTCAAAGAAGGTGAATTCATCATACTTAGTAGCTGAGTAGTATTCCATTATGGATATATACCACAGCCTTCTCAGCCTTTCCATCTAATGTTGGACAACTAGGTTGCTTCCAGGTTTTGGCTATTACAAATTGTGCTGCTATGAATATAGGCACACATTGATCTTTTTGGATGGGTGTTTTTGATTCCTTAGGATATATTTCCAAGAGAGGAATGGCCAGAACATAGTATTGATATTCAATACCCATCAAGGTCCCAACCATTTTCTTTAAGAAAATAGAACAAAACATAGTGTTGCTCCATTTCTAGTCTTCTGAGAGTTCAACAAATGGTTCTCCAGAGGGATTGGACCAATTTATATTCCCACCAGTGGTGCAGAAGGGTTCTTTTGCCCCACAACCTCTCCAGCATTTGTTGTTTTTGTTTTTTCTGATGAAGGACATTCTCACACGACTGAGGTGGTATTTCATTGTCCTTATTTGCATGTCTCTGACAATCAATGACTTGGAGCATTCTGCATGTTTGTTGGCTTTTTCACTATTTTCTTTGGTGAATATTCTGTTCATATTCTCTCCTCATTTTAGGATGGGGTCTTTTTTTTCTGATTTTATTCATCTCTTCATGTATTTTTTAGTTATTAGTCTTCTGTCTGATGTATGGCAAGTAAAGATCTTCTCCCATTCTGTAAGGAGTCTCTTTGTTTGTGTGGCATTGGGAAAATTGGGTGAAAAAATATGCAAAAGAATTAAATTGAAGCACTATATTTCACCGAACACCATTTGATGAAGAGAAGCTCCTTTTTCCATTTTCCATAGCAATTAGGGAAGAGAAAAAAATTAAAGGGAGACAGTATGGAAGAGAAGAACTCAAACTGTCACTATTTGCAGGCTATATGATAATATACATAGAAAAACCTAGAGAAACCAATAGGAAGCACCTAGAAATTATGAGGAGTAATTAGTAAGGTGTCAGAATACAAAATTAGCATACAAAAGTTGGTGGAGTTCCTTTATGCAAATAATAAGACAAAAGTAGAAATCAATACCATTAACTATAACAGTAAAAACAATAAGATACCTAGGTATTGCACCAAAGTAAAAGACTCTAGGTTGGGAGGGTTCAAGTCCTGGAATAAGATGGTGGAGGAGGACCTAGTGGGGGTTGAATTGTTATTTAGAAAACTGAGAAATGTTACACATGTGCTAACTATTGTATTTTACTATTGACTGTAAACCATTAATCCCTTCTTCTTCTTCTAGCGTTTTCCCTTCTTCCGTAGCCAGTCAACAGCATCAGGTTGAGCCTGATGTAAAGTTTCGAGACCTCCTTTGAATCTGGAGAGGTGGCTATGTTGACTATGTGGGTCATAGTCTGTCTGGAGCCGCAGGGGCAGTTCGGGTCATCTCTGGCTCCCCAGCAATGGAACATAGCGGCACACCAGCCATGGCCTTTTCGATAGCGATTGAGGAGGGCCCAATCATAATGTGCTAGGTCAAAGCCGGGTTGATGCTTGCAGGGGTCTGTGATGAGGTGTTTGTTCTTTACCTCAGCTGACTGCCAACTCTGTTTCCAAGAGACTGGAACATAGAAGTTCAGTGTAGGCGTAGGGGACCAGATTGGGTGACGAGATGTCAAGCGTTGGACAGGGTGGGCGAAGATATCCGCGTATATTGGCAGGTCTGGTGGAGCACAGACGTGGGAAATGAACTTAGATGATGCTGCATCCCGACAAATATCTGGCGGGGCGATGTTGCTAAGAACTGGCAGCCATGGAACCGGGGTGGAATGGATGGTTCCAGAAATTATCCTCATGGAGGAATATAATTTGGAATCGACCAAGTGGACATGGGGGCTACGGAACCATACTGGGGCACAGTATTTTGCAGTGGAATAGCATAATGCCAGAGATGATGATCGTAGTGTGGAAGCACTCATGCCCCATGAGGAGCTGGCCAGTCTTGCAATGATGTTATTCCTCGCGCCCACCTTTGCTGCAGTTTTTATGAGATGTTCGTGAAATGACAGAGTGCGATCAAGAGTAATGACGAGATAGACTGGCTGGGCTTCATGCCGGATTATCATATTGCCAAGCTGCACATTAAGCTCACGCGAGGCCGAAGCATGGTGTAGATGGAAAACAGATGATACCATTTTTGCAGTGCTAGGGATTAATTGCCATTTTTTACAGTAATCAGATATCAGAGACATGTCTTTCTTGAGTGTTTCCTCGAGGATGTCGAACTTGGATGCCTGAGTTGCACAGCAGATGTCATTGGCGTAGATGAACTTCCTTGAAGAAGTTTCTGGGAGGTTATTGATGTAAATATTAAATAGCATAGGAGCCAGAACAGAGCCCTGGGGGAGGCCACTTGAGACAAGTCTCCATATGCTAGACTTGTCACCCAGATGCACCCGGAATCTTCTGTTTTGGAGAAGAAACGATATAGTGTTGGCCACCCATGGAGGCAGGCATCTTGAGATCTTGACTAGGAGACCACAGTGCCAGACCGTGTCATAGGCTGCTGTGAGGTCAACAAAGACAGCACCCATCTTTAAATTCTTCTGGAATCCATTTTCAATGTAAGTTGAGAGGGCCAGGGCTTGTTCGCAGGTAGATCTTCCTGGGGGGAAACCAGCTTGGGCGGGTGATAAGAATTTCTCTGTAAGAGGAGAAATACGTGACAGAAGCAGCCTCTCAAGGAGTTTGTAACACACGGAGAGGAGAGAAATTGGTCTATAGCTGGCGGCCAGTGTTGGGTCTTTCTTTGGTTTCAAAATCGCTATAATCTTCGCATGACGCCAAACTTTGGGCATAGACTTAGATACCAAGATGTGGGACAGGAATGAAGCTAGCCACTTCTTTGCCTCGGGACCCAGGTTAAGAATGAGTTCTGGGGTGATGTTATCATAGCCAGCAGCTGTTCCCAGTTTAACCCTCTTCAAAGCATCTTCCAGTTCAGACAGTGTAAAGGGAGAGAGTTTTGGAGATGGACAAGATAACCGGAGTTGGATGACCACTCATGGGAAATTTCTCTTTTCCAGACTGGGTCGATCTTAGCACATCCAACTTGAGTTAGGTGACTGGCCACTGAGTTTGGAGATACCGGAGGATGGGAGATGGGAGGGGGTTGGCTACCGGCACCCAGTCTGTGAAGAAGCTTCCAGGCCTTCCTACTTGAGTGGGTGAAGTTCAGACTTTCCATGAGTTGTTGCCAGCGGGCTTGGCGTGCTGCATCCAGGGCGGTAATGAGATTGTCAGCCACATCTGGGTCACCCGACTCATCATACTGCTTTAGTAGTTGTTCGCATTCAGCATCAAGACAAGGCATATAGTTAGCACGTCTCCCACGAGGAATGGCTTGGGAAGCTGCTTTGAAGATGGCTTGGCGGAAGCGCCTGTAGGAATCTTCAGAGGGGATAGAGTTAATTGGAATTGCAGGAATAGATTTGTTGGTAAGATCACTGAACAGACGCCAGTTTGCTTTCTGAAAGTTCCATCTTATTTTCTCCGAGCACCGAATCAGTGGGAGCTGGAGACCAATGTGGATGACAGCTGGGCAGTGATGACTGTGCCGGAAGATCTTGAGAACTTGTGTCGTAGCGGGAAAGGCTTGGCCGTTGACTGTGCTAATCCATCACAGGTCGGGTGACGAGTCTTTATTCCATCTAGCACTGTGAAAAGAGCCTGGCTGTTTGGGATCGTATAATAGGGAGAGGTCATTCGCTGAAGCCCAGTCAGCTAAGATGGAGCCGTCAGCATGAGTGGAGGAATATCCCCAGTCTTGGTGATGACTATTAAAGTCACCAACGAAAATGGCTGGGTGATTTGGGCTAGGCAGGACCTCATTATCCCATGAGGCACTGGGATGCTTATATACGTTGACGAGCTGAATAGTTCCAATAGTAATGGAGTCGTAGAAGGTCGAAGAGGCTGTATGGTAAACGTCCGCAAGACACGATTTGGCGTAGATGGCTCGGCCGTGTTTAGGATGGAGATTATAGCATATTAAATTGAATCCACTGATGGTGAATTGAGCAGCTTCATCGACTGCTATATCTGTTTCTTGTAGGCAGATAACATCTGCCTGATGCTGTATCGCCAGTTGACCAATAAGAACGCGTTTGGCAAAGGACAGCCCCTCAACATTAAGTTGGAGGACTCAAAGAGCAGGACCAACAGCTTGAAAGCTGACAGGAGCTGCTTGTTGCTGGCTTTGAAAGTGACTGGGATCCATGTGGATTCAGTCGGCTAGGAAGGATCGTCAGTTTCCCCAATGAATGGTACTCACGAGATGCACATTGGGAAGGTCGATCCAATGCATCCCATTAATCCCTCAATAAAGGCATTAAAAAAAAACCCACCTCATTCTCAAAAAAAAAAAAAAAAAAACCTTTAGCCAGACTCACAAAACAAAAAAGGGAGAAGACCCAAATAAATCAGATAGTAAATGAAAGAGGAGAAATCACAACAGACACTGCAGAAATTCAACATATCATGCGAAGCTTCTATGAACAACTATATGCCACCAAGCTAGAGAACCTGGAAGAAATGAATGATTTCCTAGATACCTACCAACTTCCAAAACTAAGTAAAGAGGAAGTGGATAACATGAACAGGTCCATCACAGCTAATGAAATTGAAACAGTTATCAAAAATCTTCCCAAAAATAAAAGTCCTGGACCAGATGGTTTTACAAATGAATTCTACAAAACTTTCTAAGAAGAACTAATACCTCTACTTTTAAAAGTCTTCCAGAAGTTTGAAGACACTGGAATACTCCCTGCCAGCTTCTATGAAGCCAACATCACCCTGATACCAAAAGCAGACAGGGACACAACAAGAAAAGAAAACTACAGACCAATATCTCTGATGAACATAGATGCGAAAATATTGAACAAAATTCTAGCCAACCGGATACAGCAATATATCAAAAAGATTGTTCATCATGACCAAGTGGGGTTTATCCCAGGCATGCAAGGTTGGTTTAATATACGTAAATCAATCAATGTGATCCACCACATCAACAAAAGCAAGACCAAAAACCACATGGTCATATCAATAGATGCAGAGAAAGCCTTTGACAAAATACAACATCCCTTTATGATTAAAACACTACAAAAAATGGGAATAGATGGAAAATTCCTGAAGATAGTGGAGTCAATATATAGCAAACCTACAGCCAACATCATACTCAATGGTGAAAAACTGGAAGCATTTCCACTCAGATCAGGTACTAGAGAGGGCTGCCCACTATCACCATTACTATTCAACATAGTGTTGGAAGTTCTTGCCATAGCAATCAGGCAGGAGCAAGGAATTAAAGGCATACAGATTGGAAGAGAAGAAGTCAAACTCTCCCTATTTGCAGATGACATGATAGTATACATGGAAAAACCTAAGGAATCCAGCAAGAAGCTTTTGGAAATCATCAGGCAATACAGTAATGTGTCAGGCTATAAAATTAACATTCAAAAGTCAGTGGCATTCCTCTATGCAAACACTAAGTTAGAAGAAATTGAAATCCAGAAATCAGTTCCTTTTTCTATAGCAACAAAAACAATAAAATATCTAGGAGTAAACCTAACCAAAGAAGTGAAAGACTTGTATACTGAAAATTATGAGTCACTACTCAAAGAAATTGAAAAAGACACAAAGAAGTGGAAAGATATTCCATGTTCATGGGTTGGAAGAATTAACATCATCAAAATGAATATATTACCCAGAGCCATCTACAAATTTAATGCTATCCCCATCAAGATCCCAAGCACATTTTTTAGGAGAATAGAAAAAATGCTACAAATGTTTATCTGGAACCAGAAAAAAACCTAGAATTGCCAAAACAATCTTGAGAAAAAAGGACAGAACCGGAGGCATCACACTCCCAGATCTCAAACTGTATTATAGAGCCATTGTCATCAAAACTGCTTGGTACTGGAACATGAACAGAGACACTGACCAGTGGAATAGAACTGAGAGCCCAGAAATGAGGCCCCACACGTATGGACATCTAATCTTTGACAAAGGGGCCCAGACTATTACATGGGGAAAGCAGAGTCTCTTCAACAAATGGTGTTGGAAACAATGGGTTGAAACATGCGGAAGAATGAAACGGAATCACTGAATTTCACCAAATACAAAAGTAAATTCCAAGTGGATCAAGGACTTGGATGTTAGACCAGAAACTACCAGATACTTAGAGGAAAATATTGGCAGAACTTTTTTCCGCATAAATTTTAAAGACATTTTCAATGAAACGAATCCAATTACAAGGAAGACTAAGGCAAGTATAAACCTATGGAACTACATCAAATTAAAAAGCTTCTTCACAGCAAAAGAAACCACTACCCAAATCAAGAGACCCCTCACAGAATGGGAGAAGATCTTTACATGCCATACATCAGATAAGAGTTTAATTACCAACATATATAAAGAGCTTGCCAGACTCAACAACAAGACAACAAATAACCCCATCCAAAAATGGGGGGAGGACTTGGACAGAATATTCACCACAGAAGAGATCCAAAAGGCTGAGAAACACATGAAAAAATGCTCCAAGTCTCTAATTGTCAGAGAAATGCAAATCAAGACAACAATGAGATATCACTTCACTCCTGTGAGAATGTCACACATCAGAAAAGGTAACAGCAGCAAATGCTGGAGAGGGTGTGGGATCAAAGGAACCCTCCTGCACTGCTGGTGGGAATGTCAATTGATCCAACCTCTGTGGATAACAGTCTGGAGAACTCTCAGAAGGCTAGAAATGGACCTACCCTATGACCCTGCAATTCCTCTCCTGGGGATATATCCTAAGGAACCCAACACATCCATCCAAAAAGATCTGTGTACACATATGTTCTTGGCAGCACAATTTGTAATAGCCTAAACCTGGAAGCAACCCAGGTGTCCAACAACAGATGAGTGGCTGAGCAAGTTGTGGTCTATATACACAATGGAATACTACTCAGCTGTAAAAAATGGTGACTTCACCGTTTTCAGCCGATCTTGGATGGACCTTGAAAAAATCATGTTGAGTGAAATAAGTCAGAAACAGAAGGATGAATATGGGATGATCTCACTCTCAGGCCGAAGTTGAAAAACAAGATTAGAAAAGAAAACACAAGTCAAACCTGAAATGAAATTGGAGTATTACACCAAAGTAAAAGACTCTGGGGTGGTTGGGTGGGTGGGGAGAATACAGGTCCATGAAAAATGATGAATGAAATAGTGGGGGATGTATTGTTAAATGGGAATCTGGGGAATGTTATGCATGTAAAAAAAAAGAAAAAAGAAATAGAAATGCAAAGCAGAAATTGACTGAGTTTGGAGTATGGCACCAAAGTAAGAAAGCAGAAGTATACTAGAGTTTGCAGTGAGTACCTCCGTAACACTTCCTCTCCACTATTCCAAGCTTTGGGTCCATGATTGCTCAACAATTTGTTTGGCTTTGTATGTTAACTCTCTTTTCAGTCACCAGGTTCCAGATGCCATCAGGATGCTAGGCCAGGCTTCCCTGGATTGAAGACCCCACCAATGTGTCCTGGAGCTCAGCTTCCCCAGAGACCCACCCTACTAGGGAAAGAGAGAGGCAGACTGGGAGTATGGACCGACCAGTCAACGCCCATGTTCAGCGGGGAAGCAATTACAGAAGCCAGACCTTCTACCTTCTGCAACCCTCAATGACCCTGGGTCCATTCTCCCAGAGGGATAGAGAATGGGAAAGCTACTGGGGAGGGGGTGGGATATGGAGATTGGGTGGTGGGAATTGTGTGGAGTTGTACCCCTCCTACCCTATGGTTTTGTTAATTAATCCTTTCTTAAATAAAAAAAAAAAAGAAGTGAAGGAATGTATGCTGAAAGCTATGAGTTACTATTCAAGACAATAAAAGATGATACAAAGTGGAAATACATTCCATGTTCATGAATTGGAAGATTAATATAAAAAGGGATATTATGTTTAATTATCTTTATTGGATAGAGACAACCAAAAATTGGGAGGGAAAATGATAATAGAGAGGGAGAAAGACAGACACTTTTAACACTGCTTCAACACCCTCAAAGCTTTCCCCCTGTAGGTGGGGACTGAGGGCTCAAACCTGGGTCCTTCCACATTTACACTGTAACATGTGCACTCAGCCCAGTGCACCACCACCTTGTCCCATAAATGAATATCCTACCCATTTTCATATAAAATTTTAATACACTCTCCATCAAGGTCCCTCCCAGTTTTTTAAGAGAATAGAACAAATGCAAAAGAAAAATAAAGTTTATCTGGAACCAGAAAATACTTGCAATTACCAAAACTATCTTGAGGAGAAAGAACATAACTGAAGACATGCCACTCCTCACAGATTTTTATTTACTTTATTTATTTATTTCTGTTGTTTTCATCTATAATCACTATGGATTTGTTTTGTTTTCCTGTTTCTCAATAATGCATATTATTTCTGTTTCAACAGGCATGTCTCTATTCACATGCTTATAAATAGCTTAGCTTCTTTTAGATATGCTAGTATTATTTGTGTCTATCCAAAAAAATGGTAATGATGTTCATTCAATGTTGATAAAAAATAAAATATTGTGATTCTGTGTTTTGATTGCTTAAGAGTTTGTTTGTTTTGATTACTTATTTATGATTTATTACCATCCCACAATTGCAATGGCTCTGCACAGAAAGAGATTTTGAATATCCTGGCCTCTCATGTACTCATAGATCTTATTATTTACTTTGATGATATTATTTTTAATAGCATTTATTTATTTGTTTATTTACTATTGGATAGATACAGAGAGACACTGAGTTAGGGGATGATAGAGAGGAAGAGAGAGACCTGCAGCTGTGCTTCACCACTTGTGAAACTTTCTCTCTGTAGGTGGGGACTAGGGGTTTGAACCTGGGTCCTTGCACACTGTGATGTGTGGACTTAACCAGGTGTACCACCACCTGGCCCCGTGATATTCTAACACTATATATGTAGCTTTCAAAACTAGCTGTTGCCAGCTAAACTGTTTAACAAACTTTTAGTAGTTAACAAAAAGCACTGATTAAGCAATATTTGGTTACAAGAATGGCATCTTATTCAATATTTCAGCAGATGGATATCTTTGATATTAAATGGAATTTTAAACGCTTCGTTGATGCTCAATACTTGACAGTAGAAAAATATGCTTTAATCAAATATTTACTATAATTGCATATTATTTTCACAGTGCATTGAAAAGATATTCCATAGCAAATAAAATACTGCATTTAAAATTTTGAATAATCTGCCATAGTTGAACAAAATATCAATCCATGTTGTATTGTACCAAAATAAAGAACTCTAGGGTGTGTGTGTGATGGTGGTGGGGGTTCAGGCCCTGGAACATGATGACAGAGGAGGATCTAGAGGGGGTTGAATTGTTATGTATAAAACTGAGAAATGTTGCACATATACAAGCTACTGTATTTTACTATTGACTTTAAATAATTAATCACCCCAATAAAGGGGAAAATTAATCCAATCAGTGTAGGAAGGAATACAAATAATAATTGACTATTATAACATAAACCTAATTTTTGAACTTCTAAATGTTCTATTTTAAAAGTGTACATCATTAGAATAAGTAAGGAACATTTCAAAATGTTATGTTTTCTAAAGTTTATCTCAACAAAATAAAACATTCAGCCCAATCACCTATTTAAATTACTATCTTGAGTACAAAAGATTAGTACAAATTGAAGCAGCCAACCTAAAAATTATTTTATTAAGAAACAAAACGACACCTTAGAGAAGTGAAAAATGTTACCACTGTGACAATAACATTCCTTTAAACCAACATCCTCTTTATAAAGTGATAATGAAATTAAAAACATATATTTTATTTTGTATGTGTGGGTTTGAGAGAGAAACACACACATACACATACACACAAGCACACACACTTTTTGTCACATAATATTCTGTGCCAGGCACTATACTGCTAAGTCACCTTTCTGGTTATCAATAATCAATATCTTGACCCAACAACAAAGCACCTACAACTAGGAAGGAATGTTATTAACTTTTCTTTTACACAATTAGAATCCTTTCTATCTCTCTTTCTCTCTCTCTCTTTTTTTTTTTTTTTGCCTCCAGGATTATTGCTGGGGCTCAGTGCCTGCACCATGAATCCACTGCTCCTGGAGGCCTTTCTTTTTCCCCCCTTTTGTTGTCCTTGTAATTACTGTTGTTGTTAATGTTGATGTTGTTTGTTGTTGGGTAGGACAGAGAGAAATTGAGAGAGGAGGGGAAGACGGGGGGGGGGGGGGGAGAAAGATAGACACCTGCAGACCTATTTCACTGCTTGTGAAGCAACTCCCCTGCAGGTGGGGAGCGGGGCTTGAACCAGGTTCCTTATGCTGGTCCTTGTGATTTGTGCCATGTGCGCTTAACCCGATGCGCTACCCCCCCATCCCCTCTATCTCTACTTTTTAAAAAATAAAGTACTGGGAGATGTATTCAAATCTTCAAACATGAAATACTTACATTTTATCTATTAGTGACCTTCCTGGCAAGTTTTTATTTTAAGAAGATGTATCTATAAAAAAAAAAAACCTACATAAATAACAATATGCAGTTTGCAACATATTTATTTCAAGACCTTCAAAATATTTAAAAGCAGGGACGAGGCAGCTGCTCACCTGGTTAAATGCACACTTCACAGTGCACAGGGTTCAAATCCCTGATCCCCACCAGTAAGAGAAAAAGTTTCACTTCTCTCTATATATATCTCCTGTTCCCCTTTCAATTTCTCTGTCTCTATTCAATAATAAATAAACAACATTAAAAATTAAGAGCAATCATGCAATGACAATTTGATAATTACTTGTATGACTATCAGTTTTAATTCTATGTTCAAGACAATTTTATAGTTCCGAACTTTAGAGATAATTCTAATTCGAAGTTTCTTTTCAACACACAGATAGCCTTCTAAGGTTATGCATAAAATCAATACTATTTAAGAGGACTTTAGCCACCCTTTGAAAGAATCCATTTCACAATTTCATTTGAATTTTCGTAACAGTGATTCATCCTCATTTTTTATGAAAAGTTTGAATCATTAAAATGGTTTTAGTATCCAGTAACAACAATCAGCAATTGATTTATTCTTATGAATTTTAATCATACTTATGCTATTTTGGTGTAAATAAAAGTAAACCAAATTTATTATGATAAATAGAATATATATGGGCAATATATTTTGATTCATACAATTAGGATGCTGAATGTATTTCTGAGACTGAAAGAAAGTTTATGCAAATAAATTTTCCCCTTACAAAGTTGGTGAAGCAAGAAAACTAATTTGTTTACAGTTTAGATTTTGGAACAACTATAACTGTTCCAAAATTCTATAGGATCTTAAACTGGAGTAATTATGAGTCATTATATATATTTATACTCAATATAATAGATGTTGATTTTTTTATTATATAATGTATTTGAATAAGTAGTTATTTGAGTTCCCTATCATTTTTCCAAGACATAAAAAATTAAGGAAATTTAATTACATATAGATTTTTAACTTGTTTTGTATGTTTTTGTATGATGTATAATCTGGTATTTTTTTTTGTCTCCAGGGTTAATTCTGGGGCTATGAATCCACCACTCCTGATTACCATGTTTTCCATTTTATTGGATAGAACAGAGAGAACTTGAAAAAAGGAGAGGAGAGGTTGAGAGGGTGCAAGAAAGACAGATGCCTGCAGACCTGCTTCACTGCTTGTGAAGTGTCCCCCCTGCAGGTGGGGAGCTGAGGGCTCAAACCTGGATCTTTATGGGTCCTTATGCTTAGTACTATGTGCACTTAACCAGGTATGCCACCACTCAGTCTCCTGTCAGATCAGTTTTTCAACCCCTTACTGTTAAAATTATTCATTTTGTGTCACTGTGATGGCTCACTTGAAAGAATGCCTGCTTTGCCATGTTACCCAGGTTTGAACTTGGATCATACCTCTCTAGAAGAATCTCCATAGTATCTCGCCCCATCTATGTTTCTCACCTTCTGTGTGAAAAAAAAGAAGAAATAATTTTAAGCAAGGGATAAAACCACTCCTTTAATAGTGAACTTGATGTGAATTTTACACATATAAATACGAATTTAGTGTTGTCTCTGTCTGACATTTTAGCCAATTCATTGTTAACATTGACACTAATTGTAAGGGTTATAGAGTGTGTTTTATAAACTGTATTTTCTCTCCATTCATCTATGACTCTCACTATCTGGCCAAAAAATTAAATAAAATAAGAGTTCACTAGAAACAATGGAGTCATTACAGGCATGAATCTCTAGTGCCAAATAAAAAGGAAAAAAAAGTGTATTAATATTTCTCCATTTATAAGGGAGAGAGTAGGTGATTGTTATTTAGATCTTTGCTTTGTGTCTAGTTATCAAGGAACAGTCCATTGAGTAGCATATGGCTGGTGTTAAGATCTTCAGAACTATTCATCTGTTCAAGATTTATGTATTTATGTGTCTATTTTTTATGAAAGAGTGGGGCATGTTGCTCAGAAAAATACTGCTCTGACCATGTCCTATGAGGGACTGAATTCAGGGCCTCAGGCTTACCAGTTGTACTTGAACCGCTTCCTGGACCTTGCTCATGGTAATATGTGCACTGGGTATGCCACTCACAGACCTCCAGTTTTACAAACAATAGTTTTATATTCCATTAGAAATAATTGTGACACATTTGTTTTTAAATGTATTGTTTCATTATCTGAGATTTATGCTCCTTTTACCTAATGTGGGGACCAACAGGAATGTTTTCATGAAGTCTCAAAGGCAGAAGTTATAGAACAATTCTATTGTATGCAAATGTGAAAGCTCAAATGCTGGTTTAGTGTGTGTCAATAAATCTTCAAGCATGCACAATTTCACTGCTCCCAAGTGAGTTTCTATATTCTTTTTAGTTTTAGATCATAGATGGAGATGGGATGAAAGGCACTACCAAAGAGCTTCATCGTGTACAGAATTTCCCCTGTTGTCCTCCATGATACTGCAATGTGTCTTCAGAGCTCTAGCATGGGTCCTTGCTCATGGTAAGGATTACACACTATCAGGCAAGGAATCTTCTGGCCTTTGCTTAATTTTTGCTTTGAGATGCCCAGGTGGTGACACATCTGATTAAGTACACATGCTTCTATGCACAAGGACATGGATAGGATCTCCCAATCCCTACCTGCATGGAGAAAGCTTCACAAGCAGTGAAGTAAGTACAGGGTGCACCTGGTTGAACGTACATGTTACAATATGCAAGGACCAGGGTTCAAGCTTCTGGTCCACACGGGCAGGGGGAAAGTTCTGAGAGTAGTGAAGCAGTGTTGCAGGTGTCTCTCTGTTTCTTTCCCTCACTATTACCCCTTTCCCTCTTGAATTATGGCTGTCTCTGTCCAATAAATAAATAAAGATAATATATATTTTTTGAAAAAATTAAAATGTTTAAAAAAAAAACTGATGTAGAACACGGAGTCTCTCTGTCTCCCTATTTTTCCCTGCCCTCTTAATTTCTCTCTGTACTATGACATAAAGAAAGAAAGAAAGAAGAAAAGAAAGAGAAAAAGAAAGAAAGAAAGAAAGAGAAAGAAAGGAGAAAAAGGAGAAAAGAAGGGCACTAGGAGGGTTAGATTCATTACACCATTAATTTAATTATCTTCTATGAAAAACAGTTTGGAAGTTCTTTACACTATTAAAAATGGATCTACTAAAAGATATGGCTATACTTGTTCTAAATATTTATACAACAACCCCAATAATACTTATCATAAGAAATCACTCCTATGTTCATGTCAAGATTTGGAAGCAATTCAATTTCCAAGGTCAGGTGAATGGTCACAAAAGTTGTGAAATATATATACTTGGGAACTCTCTTCCCTGATCCAGCTTTCTAGTCTTATTTCCAACTCTTTCACCAGCTCCCCAGACAGTAATTTCAGCCCACCTGCATGTTGGCTGTCAGGCTCAGGCAAAAATTAATAGGCATGGGCCCCTTGGACTATACCTAAAATAGACCTACTAGCTTTCTCCAAAACGGAGACCCCAAATACCATCTGATATATTCTTACATTTAGGCTCCTGGTTATTAAACAATTGTTTTTCTTTATATCTTTATAAAGATATAAAGAAAAAAAATTTCTTTCTTTAATCTTCTGAGCCACCAAGTAGCAGATGCTACCATCAAGTCAACATGACTTCCCACCAATGTGTAATGGAATCCCATCTCTGTGGAGCCCTGCCCCACTAGGGAAAGAGAGAGATAGGCTGGAGTATGGATCAACCTGCCAACACCAGCACTGAAGCAACTACAGAAGCCAGACATTCTACCTTCTGCACCCCATAATGATCCTGGGTCCACACTTTCAGAGGGATAAGGAATAAGAATGCGTCCAATGGAAGGTATGGGATAAAGAACTCTGGTGGTGGGAACTGTATGGAATTATATCCCTCTAATCCTATGGTCTTGTCAATCATCATTAAATCAATAATAATAATAAATACTAAAATGTGAGAAAAGATGTGATTTTTATATGCTACAACATACATGGAACTGGAGGAAAACACACAAACTGATAAAAACCATAATCAGAAGTGTAAATACTGGATGAGGTCACTCTTCGGTTAGATTTAAGAAACAACACAACGAAAAAACAGAGTGAAGCACTAATAAACTGGTCCATTTCAGCGTGTCTAAGAATAGGAAACTGGAAGGAATGGAGAGAGTGATAAGAACTTGGGGTCATGGGGCTGGGTGGTGGTGCATTTGGTTAAGTGTCAGTAAATTATGAAGAGCCTCACAAAGCACCCTGAATTTTTCTGCCTCCAAGAGCCTGGCATTTCTTAAAACATTAAGCCAGCTCCCCTTGCTCCCCTGTGCATTCCTGATACGATGGCCTATCTACATAATCATTGTTTTGCCTGAAAGATCTCCACCCACTCCATTCCTTTGATCTATCTTCTTTCTACCCTCAAGACCCTTCCTGCCTGCAGGGTATCATTAATCCTACCAGTTAAAACCCTCGCAACAGTTGCTAAGGAAGTTCCTACCTTTCCAGTCCCATTTTGCCTTTCTCTGCTCCTTTTATAGCCATTTCAATTTCTGACTTGCCATTTCTGGGTCTTCCCTTTAAAAGCCTTGGCTCTCTGATCAATAAATATACTGCATTACCTTACCACCACGAACTTGGTTCATGAGTCATCTCCCTCGTGTCACTGAGTGAGTAGCAACCCCGGCTGGCTCCGGTTGAGTTCTCTCCAACCCAGAGAGTATGTGCCCGGGGAAGAGGCACCCCCATGCTAGGCTGGCAGTTAAATGTACACATTACAATGTATAAGTACATGGGTTCAAGCCACTGGTCTCCACTTGCAGAGGGAAAGCATCACAAGGGGTGAAGCAGGTCTGCAGGTGTCTCTCTCTTTCCCTCTCAATTTCTCTCTGTCCTATCCAATAAAATAAACAAAATTAAAAAAAGAACTTGGAGTCTTATGCCTTGTGATAAAGGGAGCCAGTAATTTACCAGTGGGTGAATTGTGTTGGCACTTAGTTTGTGGAGGTATAAGACTGTGTGTCTGTATCTACAACAGTCTCACATAATATTTTCTCAATAAAATAATCATATATTTAATTTTAATAAATTCATATCCAAGTGAAATGGGCCGGTATATACTTGATAAAATAATGGTTATGCACTTCTAATATTTGGTAGAAAATATTAATTTTTAGAACCTCAAGTCATATATTTTCTGCTACTCAATTTATTTTGAATTCTAAATCACATCATCTAGTCAATAGTAATGATGGAAAACTCAGGATTTACTTGATAGTAAGATGGACTACAAATATAGGAGGATTCTCTTAATGAAGCAATAAAATTATTATTGATATTAGAAGTGACTTCATAGTTATATACTCTATGCATAGTTGAATAATGGAATTATAATGTGCATAACCTATCATAAAGTTATACTTCAATAAATGGCATAAAATTGAACAAGAACAGCTTTTCAAAATAGAGCCAATTAAGCAAGCAATTAGAATAAAGTATTATCTCTGATTCCATAAATAAATGAGTAATTTAATAATATACGTAATTATCTTTTTTAATTAGTTAGATTGTCAACATTTTTAAAATGATATGTTGTCATGAAGCAAGATATGTAAGAGTTGGTGTAGTATATTATTTACATTATGAATTTGCCAAATGCCTTCATCACTGCTTAAGTGAAAAGATCTGTAGAGATCAAAACATTATTGCCTGTTCTTTGAAATGAAAAACAGAAAACTAAAATACTTGCATTTGTAACATTTTGTGTTGAGGCATTAAATATATAATGAAAACAATCAATGTTTTCCCTAAATATATATATATATTTTAAAATATTTATTTATTTCCTTTTTGTTGCCCTTGTTTTTATTGTTGTTGTAGCTATTGTTGTTGATGTCATCGTTGTTGGATAGGACAGAGAGAAATGGAGAGAGGAAGGGAAGACAGAGAGGAGGAGAGAAAGACAGACACCTGCAGACTTGCTTCACAGCCTGTGAGGGGAACCCCCTACAGGTGGGGAGCCAGGGGCTTGAAGCAGAATTCTTACACCAGTCCTTGCGCTTTGTGCCACGTGCGCTTAACCTGCTGCGCTACCGCCTGACTCCCAAAATATTTTTTTATAACTTAAAATTTTTCTTTTTCATCAGAACACTGCTTAGCTCTGGCTTACAGTGTTGTGGGGGATCGAACCTAAGAGCCTAGAGGCTCAGGCATGAGAATCTCTTTGCACAATCACTATACTATGTCTCCCACTCCCTAAAAAGAATTTACAATCCACTTAGAATATTAATATGTAAGACGTATACATAAGACTTCTTAATTATCCTATCCATTTAGTCAATGTGTTTGATTATTTTCTCTTCTTTTGAAGGATCCAGGAGAGTATAAACCTTTCAAAACATTAAGAAGAATGCTATAGCAATTCTAAGAACTAATATTATATTTCAAATTAAAACATGCATTTTCATATAAGAGTCTTTAAATAATGGCAGAATCTTGTATATCCAAATGTGGAGGCAAATGAGTCATTGCATCAACACTGAACTGCAAGTCCACTGTGATTTCTCTAGTTGAAATCACTGAAAGCATTGAAATTTACTTTCCTTATCTGTAGAATACGAGGGTTGCCTAGATAATAACCTCTAGGGTCCTTTATATTTCTTCACTGGTTTTATGAATATAGCTTTTCTACTTAAAATATTTTATTAAAATCAATTCTTCCTACTTTTATTATTATTATTGTAGTTGTTATTGGTGTTGTCGTTGTAGGATAGGACAGAGAGAAGTGGAGAGAAGAGGAGAAGTCTGAGAGGAGGAGAGAAAGATAGTCACCTGCAGACATGCTTCACCGCTTGTGAAGTGACTCTCCTGCAGGTAGGGAGCTGGGGGCTCGAACTCGGTTCCTTACACCAATCCTTGTGCTTTTCGCCACCTGCGCTTAACCCACTGTGCTACCGCCTGACTCCCTATTCTTCCTACTTTAAATGCATAACTAACTTTTATGATCTGTTCTTTAAAAAAAAATTATTATATTTATTTATTTTCCCTTTTGTTGCCTTTTTTGTTTTTATTGTTGTTGTTGATGATGTCGTTGTTGGATAGGAAAGAGAGAAATGGAGAGAGGAGGGGAAGACAGAGAGGGCGAGAGGGCGAGAGGGCGAGAGGGCAAGAGAAAAATAGACACCGGCAGACCTGGTTCACCGCCTGTGAAGCGACTCCCCTGTAGGTGGGGAGCCGGGGGCTCAAACCCGGATCCTTACAGGGGTCCTTGTACTTTGCGCCACATACGGTTAACCGCTGCGCTACTGCCTGACTCCCTGATCTGTTCTTTTGTTACTCTAAATCCATATCTAAATTCTAGGAAAAGAAAAAAAAAAATATGACTTACTAATGAATTACTATACTGCTATGAAGTTCTTTATTTAAGTCATATATGACTCACTTTTCTTGAAATCCTAGTTCATTGTATATTTATAGTTGAACTTACCCAATTTGATCAAGCAATGCCCCCCTCAAGATAGATGACCTCAGTAAAACTGTCAACAATGTTCTAAGCATAAAATACACACTGTGCATCAGAGTATCAATTAAAAAACTTTATTCTTAAATGCAACTCCTTATAAATACCAGGTAGGAAACAAAACTTATGCACCTGTGACCATTTAGAAAAATAATTAAAAAGAAACCACAAAAAAGAAAGGGAATTTAAATGAATAACCATTAATCCAGATTATTTATAACTTCATTTGGCAATGCAGTTATGATGACACCTGGAAATCAAGGCAAAGTCTGACAACAAAACTAAAAACACTCTTGTTTAAAGTTTTCCATCAGAAAGCTTCAACTGGTCATTGAAAAAGTCTTCATTATGTGTTGATTTCAATTATCACTGGGAAAAGAAACTTAGAACAAAGTGCTGATAGGACTATTATTTATGCAAATATGTACAAAAAGCTCTTATAGCAAACAGTCTGTTGCTAGCCCTGTCATATAGCTTCAAGATTGTTTGCATATATTAGTATTTTTCAAACTCTCAAAATATCATTTTACTGTATCTATATGTTGTAAATTTGCATAAACATTTAATTTCTCCTCACATATACGGACATTTAATTTTTGACAAAGCAGTGGGTCAAAATGCTAAATGGAGAAACGAGAGTCTTTCCAACAAATGGAATTAGGAAAATTGGCTTGAAACATGCAGAAGAATAAAATTCCCTGAAACATTACGTCTCATTACACATAAAATGTAAACTCAAAATGGATCAATGATTTGGATGTAAGACCAGAAACTATCAAAAATGCTTCGAGGGAAGCATTGGCAAAACTCTTTTATTTCAGTTTAAAGGCATCTTCAGTGACTTAAATCCAATCAAAAGGAAAACAAAGATAAAATAAACCAGGGAGTACATCAAACTGAAAAACTTCTGCAAGGCAAAAGAAAACACCACCAACAGAAAGACTCCTTAGAGAATTGGATGTTTTTTATTGTATTTATTTATTATTGGATAGAGACAGAGAGAAATTGAGAGGGAGGAGGAGATAGAGAGGTAGAGAGACAGAGACACTGCAGCCCTGCTTTACCACTCATGAAGCTTTCCCCCTGCAGGTGGGGACCAGAGACTTGAACCAGGGCCCTTGTGTACTGTACCATGTGTGCTCAATTAAGTGCACCACCACCTAACCAATAAAAGCAGATTTTTATATACATCAGAAAAAATAGTAGTTACCAAGTTATATAAAGAGCTCATCAAATTCAACAATTAAAATCAAAAGACCCCATTCACCAACGGGGACAGGATATGGACAGATTACTCATCAAAAATAGATCCAAAGGCCAACCCATCAAATATGAAAAAAAATGCTCAAAGTCACTGATTATAAGTATAGGAGAAATATATAAAAATGAACAATGTAATACTACCTCACTACTGTGCACTGTGCGAGGGTCATACATGAGAAAGGACGGCAACAACCAAATGTTGAAGAGGTTGTGGGGTAAAGGAGACCTTCCACACTGCTGATAGCAATGTAACGTAATCCATCCCTTTTGGAGAGCAGTCTGGAGAATTCTCAGAACACTAGTAATGAACACACCTGTGACATGGCAATTCCTCTCTTGCAGGTATATCCTAAGGAAATAAGCACACTTATCCAAATGATCTAACCCTAACCCTTATGTCCTTAGCAGCATAGTTTGTAATAAATAAATAAATAAATAAAGATAATAATAATTTAAAAAATGAAAATTAGTCAAGATACTATTGCACTGGCAGAAATACATTGGCCAGTGGAAAAGAAAAGAAAAGCTAGATATAGAATAATACACTTGTATCCAACTGACTTTGACAAGTGTGCAAAAGCAATTCATTTGAAAGGAAAATCTGTCTAGAACAATTAACCAAAGAAAGAAAACTGTACGTCTGACCTACACTTTACTCATTCTATATAAAATAACTCAAAATAACAGACCAAAATGTAAGAACTCAACCTATAAATCTTGAAAAAAAATTACAGAATAGACAACTGCTATTTATGGCTAGGCAATATATTATTATTATTGTTTTGATTTATTTACTTATCTATTCTATTATAGAGATAGAAATACACAGAGAAGGTAGTGATAGAGAGGAGAGAGATAGAAAAAGAGAAAGAAATACCTGCAGAAACAGAACTAGTTCACTGGTGAAGCTTCCCCCTTGCAGGTAGGGACTTGGGGCTTCAGCTTGGTCCTTTAACATTGTAAAGTCTCACTCAACCAGGTGTGTCACCACATGCCCCCAAAGGCTATTTATTTGTTTGTTTGTTTATTACTAGTGTACTGTTCAGCTCTGGCTTGGTGGTGGTGCAGAGGATTGAACCTGGGACTTGGAGCTGAGAACCATTATGCTATCTACCTTCTGCCCGGCAATTGATTTTTACAGTCAACATAGAAAGAACAATATATAAAAGGACAATTTATAAACTGATATCGTCACAATTGAAGTTTGTGCAAAATGTAGATGAAGTGAATGGAAACATAAACTGAATGAGAATATTTATAAAAGACATATTCATGAAAGGATAGTTATATACTGCATTCATACATCTGAGCTGTAAAAATATAAAAGTAGAAAATAAGCAAAGAATATTAATAGATATTATACCATAGAAGATACCTTGACAGACAACCCCATCAATATGTCCTAGAGCCCTACTTCCCATGAACCCCGCCCCACTAGGGGAAAAGTGAGACAGGCTGGGAGTATTGATCAACCTGTCAACGCCCATGTTTGATGGGGAAACAATTACAGAAGCCAGAACTTCCACCTTCTGCACCCCATAATGACATTGGGTCCATACTCCCAGAGGGATAAAGAATAGGGATACTATACCATAGAAGATACCTGGACAGACAACCCCATCAATATGTCCTGGAGCCCGACTTCCCTGGAACCCCACCCCACTAGGGAAAGAGCCATACAGGCTGGGAGCATGGATCAACCTATCAACGCCCATGTTCGGTGGGGAAGCAATTACAGAAGCCAGACCTTCCACCTTCTGCATCCCACAATGACCCTGGGTCCATACTCCCAGAGGGATAAGGAATAGGAAAGATACCAGGGGAGGGGATGGGATATGGAATTTTGGTGGTGGAAACTGTGTGTAGTTGTACCCCTCTTATTCTATGGTTTTTGTCAGTATTTTCTTTTTATAAATAAAAATAACAAAAAGAAAAGAAAATAGGAAAGCTATCAAGGGAGGGGACTGGATAAGGAGTTCTGGTGGCGGGAATTGTATGGAATTGTACTCCTCTTATGCTATGGCTTTGTCAATCCATTTTATAAATCAATTAAAAAAAAGAAAAAAGAAGAAGATATATACATTGAAACAAGTATGTAAAAAGATGTTCAATTTACTATTTATGAGGTAAACAAAAGTAAAAATCACAAAGAGATATCAACATATACATATCAGAATGGTTAAAATGAAAAATAATGACATCATCAGATTCTGACAGAAATATGAACAGACTGTATCAATGAATATAAAATCATACAGCCATGATTTTAACACATACTAGAAAAAAGTTTGATGGATGCCAGGTTGTGGTGCACCCGTTAAAAACAAACATCACCATGTGCAAGGACCTGACTTTGAACCCCCTCTCTCCACCTGCAGGGCCTTCACTAGCAGTGAAGCTGGTCTGTATGTGTCTCTCTATCTCCCCCCTCAATTTGTCTCTATCCTGTTAAATAAAACAGAAAGAAAAATAGTAATAAGGCCACCAGAAGCAGTGTATTCATAGTGCTGGCACCAAGCCCCAGTGATAATCCCCATGGGAATAAAAATAAAATGCTTTTTTTTTTAAAGTTTGATACTTTTTTTTAAAAAAACTAAGCATGTAGCTTCTGCAAAGGTCATTCAGTAGATAAGAGTGTGGCATTTGCATATGTGAGACATCTACAAGCCCCTTATTCTGGATATGCAGCAGTGTTATTTTGATTGCGTGTTCCCTTTTTCTTTTTCATTAAATAAATAAATAAATCTTTTAAAAGGTCATGCCAAAGTTTAAATCCTATATTGAGTCATTCATATAGCATTTTAAAAATGGAGAACAGATTAATGGTTGCCAGAGTTAGGGAAGTTAATGTAAATGGGACATATATTGCTGCTTTCACAAAAGTGTAAGAGGAGAGATAATTTTGCTGATGAATTTTTTAAGGATATTTTCTTTCAAATTATTTTATTCTAAAATGTCACCATATCTTTTCATTTTTATTGGGGAATCTAATAATTTACAGGAGATACAGTTTTTGGAGCGTCTGTATAATTTCTCAGTTGTCTGCCAAACATTCTCAATACCAAACTAGGTTGATTTTAACACATACAGAAGTCTATACATGAAATTAAATTGTATAGAAATAGATATAAATGCTGATGACAGAGAACAAGTAGATAAAATCTCAATGAATCCACTAGATCTTATCAACGCCATGGTCTGGCTTTGGCATTACACTACAATTTGTAAAATACCAACCAGGAATATGGGTGGAAGTGTCAAAAGTGTACAAGGGCTTCACAGTTTCACAAATCTATCAATATATAATCACTTCAATAAACATTTATGCTTTTAAAAGGTGTGAAATATTACAATATGACTGAAATTTTAAAATGTTATGCCGAATTAATGAAATCACAAAAATAGATAAGCATTTGCCTAGAGCTTTAGGGGCAGTAGGGAAAGTGATTGCTAATGGTTATAGTTCTTTTATTTAAAATGTTCTAATGTGGGCGGGAGTAGATAGTATCATGGTTACACAAAAGACGCTCATGCTTAAGGCTTTGAAGTCCCAGGTTCAAGTCCCGGTACAACTATAAGCCAGAGCTGAGCAGTGCTCTGTCAAAAAAAAAAAAAAAAGTTTTAATGTTAGATTATGGTGAATATACTAAAAAAAAAAAAAAAAAACACTGAACCATATACTTGAGTGAATTTTTTAGTGTATTAATTTGATGTTTATGAGACGACTAAAGAAAAATAAAGAAGTGTCAGCGTATTATTTCTTTTTTTTAATTTGTAACAGTTTTCCAAATACAATAGGTTTTTAATAGTTTTACTAACTTTTCCCATTAAACATTTTCCTTAACAATTGTGGACTAAAGTGGGCAGTTTAAATTCAATCTAGTGGAGGGACCTTGAAGGACATATTTTCTTCCCTGTCAACTTTTCCCCTCAAATGTAGTCTCTTGTCGAGTTTGAAGTTGGGCTGACTTCTTTCAATCTCTAAAAAAAATTTCAAATACTCACCTTGTGTCTTCAAAAATAAAGCAGTATTTTCATACAATTAAGATGTTAGAACAGAAGTACTATATAGACAGGTTGACATGTTACATACAATATTGACTTAATTTTCAAGCTAATGATATTTATCCGAGGATTTGGATGTACTACTTGCTAAAGGATATGAAGGAATGGCAGAGACTTTTAAATATGTTTCTTAAAGTGAGCTAAAGAAGTAGTAACATATATACTGTATTGGGATAAAGTTAAAAACAAAATTCTGAAGAGAAGGGGAAATACTTGTGTAAAATACTAGTGATACATCGGCAAAATCAGAACCTTCACATAAAGCTTTTAGTTGAGAATATGATCACTACCAGTACAGTTAGATACCATTTTCCTTACCACAGCTATCATAGATGTGGTTTTACTTATTATCAACTCTTTCATACTCTACAATAAAGAAGGTAACTATGAAATAATGTTTAGTACTTTTTTGAAAATAATTTTGATCTTACAACAATGCAAATGACACAAATCAATACCCAAAAGTCAATGAATCACAAATCAGAAATCACTAACTCAAGGGGTGAAGTTTGGAAGTGAGTATAGTGAGCTGTGTACACGTACACACAGGTGTAAAATGATACCCTTAAAATCATACCATTTTGTAAAATGCTAAACTACTACTAATAAAAATTATTTTAAAAATCTATCCTCACCTGGGCAGATGACCTCACCAATGTACCCTGGAACCCCACCTCCCAAGAGCCCTGCCTACTAGCGAAAGATAGAGATAGGTTGGGGATATGGATGGACCTGCCAACATCCATGTCCAGCATAACAGTAATTACAGAAGCCAGACCTTTCACCTTCTGCTACCCATAGAGATCTTCAGTCCTTACTCCCAGACGGATAAAGAATAGGAAAAGCTTCCAGTGGAGGGAATGGGATACAAAGCTCTGAGGGTGGAAAATGTGTGGAATTGTACCCGCTTATTCTCTAGTCTTGTAGATCATTATTAAGTCAATAAAAATAAAGACATTTTTAAAATGTAAATTATCCTGATTATTACATGGACTTCTGCTAAAGTAGTTATAATGCAAATGTTTTCAAAGAGCATTTAACAGTTGACTATTTCAAATCTAGATTGCCTTTATATTAATAAACATGGACTATAGGGCTGGCCAAATAGCTTAACTGGATAATGTGCCTGTTTGCCACACATATGATACAGGCTTGAGGCTGATCCCCACCACACCAGAGAAAACATTCGTGCTGTGATGACTTTTCATCTCCTTATATTTGAAAGTATCATCTTAGAGCAGGGAAGCCCCATGACCCATAATAACAAAAAAAGATATGATGTTAAGTAAGATGAGCCAAAAAGAGAAGAACAAATGCCAAATGATTTCACTTATAAACAGGGACATAGAGGGACAAGACAAAGTGAAACATGGACTAGGCATGATGTCAAAGCAAAGGACTCTGGGGAAGGAGCAGGGGCAGAAGAAAATTGTGGGGTCCTGGATCATAATGAAAATACACTCATATATGAACATCTTCACTTTAGCATTAACCCCTTCAATGAAAAGTAGTCAAAGGATTATAATCAAAAGTAATCGAATTCTTTCTCAGCGATCATGTGATCATCTCACTGCTCCACCATTCCTGAACCTTTCACTGTGTGTGGTGTTCTCATGAAGTGGCTGGGGTATTGAACCCAGGTCCTTGCACATGGAAGGTATAGGCTTTACCTTTTGAACTGTATCCTGGCCCAAAGGATTTGCTTCCTTATGTATTTTGTAAGTACAGGAAGTGAATATTTTATGTAATTCTTCCTCTTTAGTTAAAACTGATGTGTATTCAGTAAGAAAAAATGTACAGTTGTATCTTTCTATTTAAATTTATATACTGAATTCACTGAAATTGTAAAAAGTGTCTAAAGATTTTAAACAATCATAATTTGATGCAGCTTAAGTTTAATTTCAGTGTTTAAGCTATTCAAAATTTAATATTACAAACAGGATACATAAAATAAAAATAATTTCATTAAATTACTTACAATTTGTGTTGCTTTGCATGATGGGCAGTTATAAGTTTCTTGATTCATTGTACAAAATGTGAAGATTTTATGTACTTGAAATTCTAATAATAAATAATACTTGCATAGATAACCTGATGGCCTTTGTACATATAATACAAGTCTAATAAGTTAAATAATAGTATACTTGGAGTTTTATCAAAAATCATTTGTTTGGCGTGTGTGCTCTGGATTGATTACTTAAAACAGAGATAGCTTGTCTTAGAAGCACAATAAAACAAGCTCCAGCTAGGATCAGAGCTGTCTCTTACTGGGAATATAAAGTAGATAGGGAGCCAAAGTAAGCTTTCAGGTAAAGATGAAACTCAAAAGTGCTTGAATTAAAAAGGAGAGATTCATTTATCTTTGTCTATTTACACCTGGACAGAACACTAAGAGCCATCTGTCAAAACCATAACTCAATGCAATAAAGGACATTTTGTTTATCTGTGAATAAATTAAATGGGCCTTGGTAGGAATTTAATGGAAATATGTACAGTTGATATTTCCAAACAATCAAGCTTGGCATTTTCTTCAGCAAGCTTTTGATGGGCCTCTTTAGAGAGCAATCCTCAAGGAGAATGCTTTCTCTTCTTGTAACATAGGTATTCAATACAGTAAAATATCTTAAAAACAAATACCAAAAGTAGTAAGTACAAAATTTATATTGTAATATGGCAGATCTAACAGATGAACCACAGCCCAACCCCTTAAAGTTTATTTATCATTATAATTTTTAAATTTATTTATTGCCTCCAGTCACTGAGACTCCATGCTGGCACTAAGTAAGAATCCAGTGCTTCTGGTGGCCTCTTTTTTTTTTTTTTTAATTCGATAGGACAGAAAAATTGAGAGGGGAGGGGGAGATAGAAAGAGAGAAAGAGACTCCTGTAGATCTGCTTCACCCATCCTGAACTGTTCACCTTGTAGGCAGGGAGCAGGGACTTGAACCCTGGCCCTTGCACTTAGTACTATGTGCGCTTAACTGAGTGTACCTCCAAAGTTTATTTTGTATATTCCCATATACATGAATGCAAAACTATTTTATAGCTTTAGAATGGGGCAGGTGATAATTACTCTTTGGGGGCTGGGCAGTAGCACAGCGGGTTAAGCACATATGGTGCAAAGCGCAAGGACCAGCATAAGGATCTCGGTTCAAGCCCCCAGCTCCCCACCAGCAGGGGGATTGCTTCACAAGTGGTGAAGCATGTCTGCAGGTGTCTATCTCTCCCCCCATCTTCCCCTCCTCTCTCCATTTCTCTCTGTCCTATCCAACAACAATGACAGCAACAACAACAAAAATAATAACTACAATAATGATAATCAACAAGGGCAACAAAAAGGGAAAAAATAGCCTCCAGGGGCAGTGGATTCGTAGTGCAGGCACTAAGACCCAGCAATAACCCTGGAGATAAAACAAATAAACAAAAATGATTACTCTCCATAAAGATAGTAACTAGTGGAAAGCATCAAAATATCTTCTGGGAGAAGGATGAATATAGGGTGATCCCACTCATAGATAGTAGTTGAAAAAATAAGAACAGAAGGGAAAACACAAAGCAGAATTCGGACTGGAATTGGTGTATTGCACCAAAGTAAAAGACTCTGGGGGTGAGGGGAGTGTTCAGGTCCTGCAACAAGATGGCAGAGGGGGACTGAGGCTGGGGAGGTTATAGTGGTTTCTTGTGTGTGTGTGTGTGTGTGTGTATGTGTGTGTGTGAATAAATCTTCAAGCATGCACAATTTCACTGCACCCAAATGAGTGTTTATATTCCTTTTATTTTTAGATCGTAGGTGGAGATGGGATGAAAGACAAAGAAAGACACTACCAAAGAGCTCCATCGTGTACAGAATTTCCCCACTTCACCCATCATGAAGCTTCCCTCTGCAGGAGGGGACCCTGTAATTGAATCCAAGTTTGCTCAACTGGTGTGTCAGCACTTGAACCTGACTCAAAGTCTTTTAATTCACTATACAGGAATAATTATATATTTCCTTATCTTTACAGGCGTTTCCAATGTGTACCTGACAGAATCATTTAGATTTGTTAAACAAAATTTTCCTAATCTAGCAAAGTACCTTCCTTGGATAATGTACTTAATTTATGACATGTACGACCCAACTTAAACTTCAACCCACTACTATAATAGAGGAAGTAACAGTACTGAGGTATCTTTCTGTCTCTGTCTGTCTGTATCTCCATCTAAGAAAAGTTACCCCGGAGCAGCTAAATCTCAGAATCACAAACTAGACTAAACCTGTATTCAACAGTAGATCATGCTAAAAGAGTTTCTACTTGTCAGCAGAAATAACAGGATCATAAACCAAATATCTGTATTTTTGTTATCTGAGTGACGTGTGAAATTTTTGAAACCACTGCTTTCCACCCTTTGTCCACAATACTTTCTTTTATGTACTGAACAAAATTTATATTATTCATTTATTAATATGAGTAAAGGACTTATATTTAGAGTGGGAAAGAGTAAATGAACAAAAAAGGAACAAAAAGGTATTAGCTAGAAAAATCTAGCATTGTATAGTAGAAAATAAAGAATCTACATTAAATAGTGTATTGAAAAAAAAGTGTAGGTTTTTAATTGTACCCCTACCATATACAGCATTGGCAGGTAAAACTACTTCGATAAGTTATACTTAGTAGTGTAATTGAAGACATGTAAGACAACTACTGGATGTTTTTACTCATATCTGGAATTTAGAGAATGGATACATGAACCTGCAAAAAGCAAACAACAAAGAAAAAAGACCAGAAATGGCCAATAATGTCCCTAAGAAGGATATAAGAGCTATGGTGCTTATCACTGGCAGAAGCAAGAGGGCACCAAGCTTTGGAGGAATTGTGTGTGGAATTGTATCCTATATTCTTATGATCCTGTAAACCATTGTTAAATCACAAAAGTAATAATAATAAGCTTTGGAAGAAATTCAAGGACTATTTTTTTTTATTCCCTCCACAATTATGGGCGGAGGTAGCTAGCATAATGGTTTGCAAATAGACTCTCATGCCTGAGGCTCCAAGGTCCCAGGTTCAATGCCCCATACCACCATTTATTTATCAGTATTTTTTAACTTAAAGGCATTTAATGATCTATCAGAGAATTAAAGGCATATAATAAAAGTCAAATGTAGAAAGAGAAACATTAAGTTTGTTTGAATCTAAATACATCAAAGTCTGAAAGTCCATAAAATAACTTTGTGTAAAATAACAGAAACAAATTTGGTATTATTCACTTACTCAGTAAATGACTAGAACTTGAAATATTTAGTATCTATTCAAAATAGAATACCTGTGTTCAGAAACTATGGTTATTAATTTTCTGGCATTAAACTGATTTTCAATTGTTATTTTTGTTACTTCTTTATTCAGTTAAGTTTTGCCTCACTGAATGTTCTCATTTTTTTTTACTTTATTGTGACTTCAGACCTAGAGCTCAACAAAGACATGCATATTTAAAATGTTCATGCATATTCAAGTCTACAATCTTTTTGCTTACACTAAAGAATTTCTGAAAAGATTAAGATTGATCTTTCTCTTGTCACTTTTTAAAATATCCTTAAGTGCATATTATAACCACATACATCTCCATCAGTTATATAATAAATTTGAAAAGTACATTGATCACAGACCAATTGTGCAGGTATATGTCTAAAAATGCATAAGCTACATTCTTTTTCTAATGCTAATATATATGTGTTAGCAAAGAAAATATACATTTAAAAATTACATGATTTATTTTAAAAGATTTATTAACATGAGAGAAGAGAAAACCCCAAAGAGTTATTCTGAAGTATGCCATGCTAGAGATTAAGTCCAATGTTCTATACCATTTCCTGGTCTTCAAGAAAACATATTCTTTTTATTTTTAATTTTTCCTTAAGGTTACAAAAATAAGGCTATGGAGACAGAAATTCTCCAATTCTTGATAAACTTTTATAGCTTTTGTTCTATTATCTTGAAGAAATTTGCTAGAACCTTGATAGGGTTTGCATTAAATCTATATATGATTTAGGGTAGAATGGAGTATGTTGGGGAAAATATACAAATTGATATTATTTCATGATTTAGCACATGGTAACAAGTGCCTTCAGATATAATCATCTGCTTTCAAAATAAGACTTTCTTTAACATATTTATATGTGTCTACCACAGGAATCATATATGGTTTCAGAGTGTGATATTTTTTATAAAAATTACATGAGCTGACTTTTGTCTCCGTAAGAAATTCAAATATGTTGAAATCCTAACCTACCAATTTGGAGATGAAGCCTCTAAAGATTTGTAGTTAGGGGCCAGGTGGTGGCGCACTTGGTTGAGCGCATATGTTACAATGCTCAAGAACTTGGGTTCAAGCTTCCGGTCCCCACCTGCAGGAGGAAAGCTTCATAAGTGGTGAAGCAGGGCTTCAGGTATCTCTCTGTCTCTCTTCCTCTCTATCTCCCCCTTTTCTCTTGATTTATGGCTGTCTCTATCCAATAAATAGATTTTAAAAAATAAAAAAGACTTGTAGTTAAATTAGACAATAAAGGTGGAGCCATAGCTCATTTGACTGCTTTTATTACTGCGAGAAGAGGACAAGATAACATATTTTTTTTTGTCTTTCTCTCTGAATATAAAAGAGAAAGTCACAGAAATACACTCAAGAAGGTGAGAGTCTGAGAATTTAAAAGAAAGGGCTCACCAGAAATTGAACCTGCTGATATCTTGAAACTTTTATCTTGTTCTTTAAGCTACTAAAACTACTTATTAATGACAGTTCAGTAGACTAAGCTGAAGTCATTTGTGCAACGTTAGAAAATGCTGTGTTTGACCTGCTTTCCACCATTTTCCCTCTCATTTTTAAAAATCTATGGAAGAATGCACTTATAAAAGGTGACTGTTATTTCATGGTTATTTTTGTGAGCTTTTTTTGCTAGTATCTTAAATGTTTGTTAATATTTGTTTTACACTTTCCAAGTCTGATGAAGTGACACCATGAATAAATGTGTAATTTTCTTTTAAATTAATATGTATAATTAGTAAACTTTATTTTATTCAAATTTTATGATTTAGTGAATTCAATTCTGACTTTTAGTAATTCCAAAATGGAATGCAATCACTGTTTAAGGAAAAACGTATTTGTAGTCATTGAGAATATGTATAATAGTAAATTGTACCTTTGCAAATGAATTCAAGTGAAATTTTCCAAATATTTGGGGCCATAGGAAAATGTTAAAATTCATGACATACAGATTAAGTCAATATTGATATTTGAACAATAAATATTTGTAAGAGACAGAGAAGCAGAGTTGACGAGATAATTACACCAAGACATGAGAAAGACAAAGAGTTTTTAAGCTGATTACAGGAAACCAATTAGATAATATTACCATATCAGACAGGGATCTTCATCAGATTAAAGTAAATGTTATTATTGGGCTCCACAGAGTCTAATCCTATCAACAGTCCACTATATCAAAGGGTCTTCATCTCCATCAAATCAAATAAGTAATTCCAATATATGGACACATTGCTCAGTTAAAATCACACAACATTCATTCATCCAGGAATTGCTAAGTATTTTATAGTACATATCAGACATGAGTTACCTTACTGAACATAAGGTGCAAATTTTAAAACATAACTAAGATTCAGGCTTGTACTTAAATATACTGTAGAATAGTGGAAATATAGCTAATTATATAATGAACAGTCATATATATTTATACATATACATACACATACACACAAGAAAAGTAATTATGGGAACACAAGTCAATAAAGGTAATTCCTGAAGCAAATGAACATTTTCTTTAAATTGTTAAATTTATGTATATATTGGGTAGAAGCAGACAAAGAAATTGTTAAGGTAAGGATAGAGAGAGAAGGAGAGACTGATGCAGCATTGCTTCACCACTCGTGAAGCTTTCTTCCAGGTGGATTATGGGGGCTTAAACCCAGATCCTTGTGCATTGTAACATGTGCACTCTACCTGGTGCATAACTGTCGGGCCCCATTATTTTTTCTCATTTTTAATTAATAACAAATTTTATTTTATTTTATTTTAATTTTTAAAATTTTATTTATTTACTTTCCCTTTTGTTGCCCTTATTATTATTATTATTTTTTATTTTTTATTTAAGAAAGGATTAGTGAACAAAAGCATAAGGTAGGAGGGGTACAACTCCACACAATTCCCAACACCCAATCCCCATAACCCACCCCCTCCCATGGTAGCTTTCCCATTCTCTATCCCTCTGGGAGCATGGACCCAGGGTCGTTGAGGGTTGCAGAAGGTAGAAGGTCTGGCTTCTGTAATTGCTTCCCCGCTGAACATGGCCGTTGACTGGTCGGTCCATACCCCCAGTCTGCCTCTCTCTTTCCCTAGTAGGGTGTGACTCTGGGGAAGCAGAGCTCCAGGACACATTTTTGGGGTCTTCAATCCAGGGAAGCCTAGCCAGCATCCTGGCTAACAAATTTTAATTCAGTGGAAAGAACTGGATTTCATCTGACAGAAACTTAGGTTAATGGAAAGAGAGTTTATGCTGACAACTGAGAGAAAAGTACTGCATAGAGGAACAGATTAGTCTTGTGGAGTTTAAGATAAGATCAGATGTAGATGTGCAGTTTTCGTTCATTCTTTTTTCATTTCCTTCCTTAACCTATTTCCTTCCTTTTTTGCTTGCTTCCTTTCTTCCTTCTTCCCATCTATCCATCCTCCAGTCTCTCCCTCTTTCTCTCTCTCTCCTTTTCTCCCTACCCTTTATTTAGACCCAAAGTTTGAGTAGATACATATCCCTACATCTCAAGAAAAAGTAGCAAAGTGCATGGGAACACGTATTTCCTTGCAGCTTCTACTGAAGAGCTAGATCCATTGTAAATTAAATTTTTGTCTTGAGGTATCTTAGAACACAAACACAGCATGAATTTAGACTTTACACTTGTCTTGGTGCCCCAGGTCTGGCAACTGAATTTGGGATCATGTGATCCTGGGTTTTATTTCCAATATCATATGTGCCAGACTGAAGCTCTGGTTCACTTCTGCCTCTTGTGTGTAAATAAATATTTTATTTTTTAAAAAGAAAAGCATTTTCAATGATGGAACTGGAGATCACAATACTTAGTGTAATAAACAAAGAAGTGAAAGATAACTATAAGGTGATTTAGCTTCTGTAGATATGTAGACTATCTATAGATGAATCATATGCAATTGAAATTTTAAAAAAATGATGGGAGGCAAAATAAATCTCAAATTTTGTGAGCACTACATTGAAGAGCACAGAGCTTTGGTAGAGGTGCAGTGTGAAACTGTATTCCTGAAATCTTTCAATTTCGTAAACTACTATCAAATTACTAATAAAATAAAATTAAAAAGGTCATTTTCCAACATTCCAATTGACAGAAACAGTTCACTACTAGCCGATTGACATAATCCTGAAGGACCCAATTTGGACATAAATGATGGATACCTGAGAAGTAAAAATAAGTGGTGAGTTCAAAGAATCTGCCAAAAATTGTTATTTTTATTAATAATTTACAAAATTATAAGATAATAGGAATATCATTCCACACCATTCATATGTCTAGAGTTCTATATCTCCATGCCCTTCCATCAGTAATCCCACAGTTCTCTCAAGGTCATAGATATGGGTTGACTATATAAAAATTTCCTCCATTTTTATTTACTTCTATGGCCCAGATTCACTTTCTTTCTAAGTCATGCCTACAGCTATTACTACTTCCAATTGTCCTTCCTCTTTCTTCTTCCCTCTCAGATAAGAGAAACAGTACCTTACTTCTGCTGGTGTTTTCAAGATTCTTTTCACTATCAGTAATGGTATAAAAACAAGGATTTCTAGTGACAATGATCCAGGTCCTGATGGAATTGGGGTCCAGAGCCCTCTGGTCACCTTCCTCTAACATTTTCTCTCTCTGAGAGTATGGACCACAACTCTTTTTGTGAGTGAAGATGAAAGAAATTTTGTCTTCTGTAATTGCTTCTCCTTTGGACATGGACATTGGCTAGTTGATCCATATCTCCAGTTTGCCTCTATTTTTCCTAATAGGGCAGAGCTCTGGAGAGTTGAGGTTCAAGGTATATTGGCAAGGTCATCTACCTAGAGAAGTTAGGGTGGAATTATAGTAGCATCTGCAACTTGGTGACTGAAAGGAAGTAAGATATAAAACCGGAAAAAATGTTTATTAATCAGGAACCAAAGAATAGGAATAGAGAAATTGAGAATAGGGCTCTTTTGGTGGAAAGAAGCTAGGATGTCTATTATAGATGTGTTCCGAGGAGACCAGAACTTTAGTAATCTTTGTTTAAGTTTGACAGCAAACATGAAGATAGACTGGAAATATTGTCTGGGAGAATGGTGTCAGGGCAGAAAATAGAACTTGAAAGCTATATTAGGGCAGAGAGTGGCTCCCCCAAATACAAAATATAAATATCTAAATATATATTCAACACATTTATCTGACCAAGGGCCTATGTTTGTTCAATTTTTAGCACAAGAGCCTGTATAACCCCCAATTCTCTGCCAATCAGAGCTGGGAACACTCTAGGCTCCACTCATTACATAACCAGTCTTAGATGACCCAGCCAAAGTTTGGAGGATGGAATAGTCCTTACCATTGAAAGTTTATAGTGATGGTAATGCTCTGTAAAGGCCCACAAAAGAATGATGACATTCCTGGTGAAAGTGATTAGTGATGATTAAGACTAGGCTTAAAGTATCTATGGGGGAATTCAAGATTCCCTGATTAGCATTCCCGGTGATAAAGTGGCCTGATATTGACCAAAATGGCGATCATTATATAAGTCATTCCCTTGCCTTGTCCAGTTTTTGTAATCCCTTCTTTGTCTGACAAGCTTTGACTTTCTCCCTATTGTTAAGGCCTTGAATGTCATTTGTTATCTCCAAAACAGAATTAGAATCACAGAAGCTGGCCTTGTTTAGGGTAGATATAGACCTAGGTGTTTAGTGGGGTATAAGATAAACTCAGGTTTTTGCATTTACTTATTTGATAATTCTAATAAAAGCTGTCATATGGACAAAAATTCTTGTTTAATTTTTTTTCATAGGGTTTCAGACAAGCAGGTGGTTTATTATGTCATGGTTATTTAGGTACAGCAAAATAGTAAAAGGGGCAAAGATGGACTAGTCATGATGGATGGAAGCCATGAGTCCATCAAGTTAGTTAACAGAACTAGGCTACATATGTTTAGGAACTTCTGGGGAAGAAGTATCATGGTGGTCCTGGGGAGAAGTAGAGAAGGCAAGGGCCTCAGGAACAGAGAGTGGGAGCGGAGACTAGCTACCAAGTCTCAGTTAAAAGTGTTTGGGTCAGTCCTGGAGGAAGAGGCATGGTGAGTCCTGAGGCAGCAAAGTTTCCAGGTTCCGAGTACCACCATAAGCCAGAGCTGAGCACTGCTTTGGCAAAAATAAATGAACAAAGTGGATGAGGGTAGATAGTATAGTGATGATGCAAAGAGACTCTCATGTCTGAGGCTCCAAAGTCCCAGGTTCAATCCCGTGCGCCACCACCATAAGGTAGAGTTGATCAGTACCTTGTTTGAGTACACACTGGGCTGTTTGAGAGAACCTAGATTTGAGCTCCCACCTACCACATGGGAGCATCATGCACAAGGGAAACATCATCAGTGGTGCTGTGGTATCTTTCCTTTCTCTGTTTCACTGTTTCCCAGAGCTCAGTTAACACGTGTTCAAGTCGCAGGAGAAGTGGCATGGCAGTCCGAGGAAAGCACATAAGAACAGCCAGCTGCATCTGAGTTTGCAGGAACAAGGTTTTTTATGTATATGTATTTGCCAGTATATCTCTTGGCCAAGACTGTACAGTGCGTCTCCTAAAAGAGATTTGCAAGTGGTTACAACGTTGATGCTCTGTGAGAAGATTAAAAGATAGAAGAGTACATCTTCCTTACAATTTCTTATATAGTTGAATACCTAGAGGGAAGTGAGGGAAGTGAAGTAGAGGCAGGAGAAGAAGATGGTTTGGCCTAAATAGTAAATATTTGATTAAAAACATCACGGTGCCTTCTTTAGGCCATTCTACTAGATTTCCAACCTTATTAGGTCTACGTCTAATCGCAAGTGACTATAAGAACTTAAGAGTTTTAAGTATAGAATTGCCACTAACTTACGGAGACATTATAGTACCATAAGCCTTAGACAATATCTAGAATCTGTAGCTTTGTTGGAAAATGAGTGAGCTGAAATGGAATTAGATACCCCCATGTGTCAGAAAATATCTAACTAGGCGAAAGGAGTTGGGGGGTGGGTATCTCAGGCCTGTTGTCTCCAGAGACAATCTCAGCAAAAGGACAGTAGCTGCTTGACTTGGCAAGATGGCACAGGTAGCATAGATTGAGTTGATACCAACAGAAGCAGCATAGCAGGGTGAAGGATCAGGAGAAGAGATAGGAAGGCATACAAGTAAAGTCCCCAAGGTTCCAAGCCCATGAGAAATATATATATTTTTAAAGAGAATGAGAGAGGTTTCTTGTTGTCCTGTAAGGAATTTAAAATCCTGACAACATCGTGTAAAGTCTGGAATGCAAATGAGCTATTAGATCTTGTTCTAGGGATTATTATTTTCTTTCTTTTTTCTTTTTCTTTTTGTCTTTATTTCTTCTTCTTTGGGGGAGATAGAACAGAGATAAATTGAGAGGAGAGAGAGAAAGGTATAGAGAAAGACACCTACAGACCTCCTTCACTGCTTGTGAAGCAACTTCCCTACAGGTGGGGAGTCCGGGGCTCAAACCAGGATACTTGCTAGGTAGGGACTGATTATTAATATGGCATGTTGATACCCAAAATGAAATTCAATATATAAAAAATATTTTAAGTTCCTTCTATCAAAGACATATACAGACATGAAGTTTTATGGTTAAATTAAAAAAAAATTACAGTGTAAGGTTGGATGGCCTACCCAATTGAGGGCACAAGTCCTGGTTCCAGCCCCCAGTCTCCACATCCATAGCAGTGAACCAATGCTGCAGGTCACTTTCTCTCTGTTTCTCTCATGTCCCCTTCAATTTCTCACTATACTATCAAATAAAAGAAAGGGTGGGAAGGGATGAGTAGCCACTGGGTGTGACCAATCATTATGCAGGCAGATTTGCAAGACTGGCCAACTCCTCATGGGGCACGAGTGCTTCCACACTACGATCATCATCTCTGGCATTATGCTATTCCACTGCAGAATACTGTGCCCCAGTATGGTTCCATAGCCCCCATGTCCACTTGGTCGATTCCAAATTATATTCCTCCATGAGGATAATTTCTGGAACCATCCGTTCCACCCCAGTTCCATGGCTGCCAGTTCTTAGCAACATCACCCCGCCAGATATTCGTTGGGATGCGGCATCATCTAAGTTCATTTCCCACGTCTACACTCTACCGGACCTGCCAAAATACGCAGATATCTTCACCCACCCTGTCCAACGCTTGACGTCTCGTCACCCAATCTGGTCCCCTATGCCTACACTGAACTTCTCTGTTCCAGTCTCTTGGAAACAGAGTTGGCAGTCAGCTGAGGTCAAGAACAAACACCTCATCACAGACCCCTGCAAGCGTCAACCCGGCTTTGACCTAGCACGTTATGATTGGGTCCTCCTCAATCACTACCGAACAGGCCATGGCCGGTGCAACGCTATGTTCCATCGCTGGGGAGCCAGAGATGACCCGAACTGCCCCTGCGGCTCCAGACAGACTATGACCCACATAGTCAACGACTGCCACCTCTCCAGATTCAAAGGAGGTCTCGAAATTTTACATCAGGCTCAACCTGACGCTGTTGACTGGCTACGGAAGAAGGGCAAATGCTAGAAGAAGAAGAATGCAGGCAGAGTCCCAGCAATGGCCTTGGTGGCAAAAAATAATAAATAAATAAACCCAATTTTTCAGAAAAGTTGATATTTATAGTTTGTGTCTGCATTACTAAGTTGCTTGTTGGCATGTATATTCCATGTTTATATAAATGCTCTCTAAGCTTATATTAAAATTTTAATGTGTTAAAAAGAAAATAATTGGAAATAGTATTCTTTTCTAGTAGGCTTGATCACATACTGTAGAGTTTTTTTTCCCCTACATTTATACTTTTAAAATAGTCTGCACTTATTTAACCTGTTTTATGCTCTATGAGGATAATTTGGTATACTGCATTTCTTGGTATTTCATTTCTTTTGACTTCTAAGGGGGTTTAGATAGTACAAAATACTGACAGGGTTAAGTGAATTAGAGGAATGTTTAGTAGTAGTATTGCTTTGTTACCTAGTGAGTGGCATAATGTTTTTTACCTTTATTCATAGTTACTTGGTACCACTTTCTCACAAATTTAAATGTGCCCCATGTTTTATTGTTTTATTTGTCACCTTTGTGTCTCCCTTTAAGCCTATGGATAATTTGTAATTTTTATGTAGCTAGTAATGAGTGCACAATACTCACTTGTTAGTTTCTGTCACTCTACCCACTGCTTTTTACATGAACCTCTAGTAAAATCTCTTTCATTTTCAGTTCAAATAAGTCATTCTTCTCTAGCAAGCTGAACTGAGAATTAGTTGTAGAAGAAGGTCACCCTTTGGCCTAAAATAAGAGACAGGATTAATCCATAAAAGGCTGTGGTACTATGAATGCTTCAATTATTAAAATTGGAGTGTGGTTAGGACAGAAATAGTAGAACATTAGTAGAAAATGTGGTTGTAACATACAGACATAACATTAGTGATGATTACAATGTTTACTGAGTAAGGTAGAAGCAGCTTCTGCTTCTATAGAGGACATAATTGCAAAGTAAATTTTATGTATTTATTTATTTTTCTCCTCAGGGTTATTGATGGAACTCCATACCTGCATCTTTCATTTTAAGAGCATGAGTGAGGGGTCGGTCGATAACGCAGCAGGTTAGGTGCAAATGGAGCAAAGCACAAGGACCAGCAGAAGGATCTCAGTTCAAGCCCCTGGCTCTACACCTGCAGGGGAGTCACTTCACTGGCGGTGAAGCAGGTCTGCAGGTGTCATCTTTCTCTCCCCCTCTCTATCTTCCCCTCCTCTCTCCATTTCTCTCTGTCCTATCCAACAATGAATGGCATCAACAACAATAATAACCACAACAAGGGCAACAAAAGGGGGCAAAATGGTCTCCAGGAGCAGTGGATTCATGGTGCAGGCAGTGAGCCCCAGCAATAACCATGGAGGCAAAAAAAAAAAAAAAAAAAAAAGAGCATGAGTGACATAAAATGTGAGAAAGACAGAGAAAGGAAAGACATCACAACACTCAGCACCCCTTGTGAAGTATCCCCTGATGCAGGTGCTTCCACTTGTTGACCCAGGCCTGGAATGTGAGTCCTCATGCATAACAGTGTGCACTCTACTGGGTAAGTAAGCCCCTGGTCTCGAAGCAAAGTATAAACAGAATGCCTTATTTTAATACATTATATGAAACCAGTAAAAAAAAAAAAAGAAACCTTTGGGGCTGGGTTAAGTGCACTTAGTACTAAGTGAAAGGATCCAGGTTCAAGCCCCAGCCCTCTCCACTTGTAGGGGGACACTTCCCATGCCTTGAATCAAGTCTTCAGATGTCTATTTTTCTCTACCACTCCTCTTTCAATTTCTCTCTGTTCTATCCAATAAAATGAAAAAAAAATGGTTTCCAGAAAAAGTGGATTTGCATTGATGACACTGAGCCCCAGTGATGACCCTGGAGACTAAATAAATAAATAAATTAGAAACCCTTTGGGATAATGCATTGAATAATGCATTGAAGGCTCAAGCATGATGTCTTGAATTTGATCCCCATAATCACATATGCCAGAGTGATACTCTGGCTCTCTTTTTTCTCACTCTCATTAATGAATTCCTTAAAAAATTAAAAAGGATAAAGAAAACCTCTGAAGTAAAACTCGATACAGAGAAAATGTGGCTGATAATTAAGCCTAAAATAGGAGTATAATGTAAAAATTAAGCCTAAAATAGGAGTATAATGTATGTAGACTGGAAACATCAGAAACAGGCAACTCTGCCAAGTTTTATTTTTTAAGATTTATTTTTTTATTATTTATTATGATAGAAACAATGCGAATGAAGTAAAAGAGAGAGAGAATAAAAGAAATTCATAACATTGCTCATGGCATAAGGTAGTTCTTGAGACCTCAGACATGCAAGCTGATGCCATAACAGGCTTATCTACTGTCTAGGTTCACTGCCGGGTATTTTTTAATTAGTGATTTAATATTGACTTACTGAATTATGACATAACAAGAATATAATTATGCACTATTCTCATCATCAGAATTCTATGTCCCTATTCCCTCCATTGGAAACTGTAATAGTGCTTCCAAGGTCACAGATATGAGCTGAGACTTTTTTCCATATATTCACCTATTTTTTTTCATGGGACTGCCTTTTCTTCCTTTCTAAGTCATACCTACACCTATTACTACTTCTGAGTGTCCTTTCTTTTTTTGTTTTTCTCTCTACAAGTCTTGATGGTGGCACATCAGAGTTCAGAGCCCTGTGGTCATATTACACTAACATTTCTCCCTCTTCTCGGTGTATGGACCAAAATTCTTTTTGGAGGGTGCAAAAGGTTGAGTTCTGGCTTCTGTAATTGCTTCTCCACTGGGCATGTGAATTGGCAGGTCAATCCATACTCAGGTACTTCTAAGACAAATAAAGACAGTGACAAAATGGACTGGAACCTGTTTCTACAAAGCATTTTGATAGGCAAGGGTATATTGGGTAATGTTAAAATCGCTGATACGTAAGAGATTCTGTTGAGAATAGAAAAATAAATCATCTCTCTATCCCCCACAGATCTAAAAGAACCAGACTTTCAAACACAAATGTCTTAAGAAAGTTAAGTGTATCATTGACTAACAAGGGATGCTTTTTCTTACTGAATAATCTACCCAACCCTTCCTTTGTATCCACATTCATATGGAAAGATAGATGTGCAAATTTTATCTGGGAGTAGATAGATTTTACAATAAACATTTGGAGACTTGCCAGACTTCACCAGCAGAAGTCTGTAAGCATATATATGTCAACACTAAGGGTGAAAGTTAAAGAAAAATTGACTGTCAGATGATTATCTACTTGAGTATAGTCTCCCAACACTCAGAATTTATTATGTAGGATTAGTTGTGTTGCCATCAAAGTCTTTAAGATTCTCTAAAAGAAAGTTAGTGAATCTTCTGAAAACTGACAGAAAGAAAAAGCCTACTCTAACTTAATGAGTTTATTGTCACGTTCAAATAAAAAAGTGTTAGTAAAACAAAGTTAAATCTCTATGTTATTATGTATGGAACATGTACCCATTTTACTTTTCAAAGAAAAATCAAGATACCCAAATTTTATTTTAATATTCAGCATGCACTGAAATCAATTAGATATCTAACTTAATGTTCTAATTAAAATAATGTACTGATAAAGGAGAAAATAGTGATGTTCAGTTTGTTCTTTTTTATTTCATATTGGGGAAGTAATATTTTACATTTGACAGTAAATATAATATTTTGTACATGCATAACATTTTCCAGGTTTCAATATAACAATACAACATCCATGAGATCCTCTGTCATCCTTTTTGGACCTGTAATCCCCCCCCCCCCTGCGTGCACACCCCCCCCCCAAGGTCTTTTATTTATATTTGCTGTACACCAACTCCATTTCAGGTTCTACTTCTGATTTCTTTTTCTGATCTTGTTTTTCAACTTCTGCCTGAGAGTGGGAGCATCCCATATTCATCCTTCTGTTTCTGACTTATTTCACTCAACATGATTTTTTCAAGGTCCATCCAAGATCGGCTGAAAACAGTGAAGTCACCATTTTTTACAGCTGAGTAGTATTCCATTGTGTATATATACCACAACTTGCTCAGCCACTCATCTGTTGTTGGACACCTGGCTTGCTTCTAGGTTTTGGCTATTACAAACTGTGCTTCTAAGAATATATGTATACAGATCTTTCGGGGTGGGTGTGTTGGGTTCCTTAGGATATATGCCCTTGAGAGGAATTGCAGGATCATAGGGTAGGTCCATTTCTAGCCTTCTGAGAGTTCTCCAGACAGTTCTCTAAAGAGGTAGGACCAATTTACATTCCCACCAGCAGTGCAGAAGGGCCCCTTTGACCCCACAACCTCCCTAGTATTTGTTGCTGCTACTTTTTCTGATGTATGACATTCTCACAAGAGTGAAGTATGTCTTATGGTTGTCTATTTGCATTTCTTTGACAATCAAAGACTTGGAACATTTTTTCATGTGTTTCTCAGCCTATTGGATCTCTTCTGTGGTGAATATTCTGTCCATGTCCTCTCCCCATTTTTGGACGGGGTTATTTGTTTTCTTGTTGTTGAGTTTGGTGAGCTCTTTATTTATTTTGATTATTAAACTCTTGTCTGATGTATGGCATGTAAAGATATTCTCCAATTATGTGAGGGGTTTCTTGGTTTGGGTAGTAGTTTCTTTTGCTGTGCAGAAGCTTTTTAATTTGATATAGTCCCATAGTTTTATGCTTGCCTTAGTCTTCTTTGTAATTGGATTCGTTTCACTGAAGATGTCTTTAAAATTTATGTGGAAAAGAGTTCTGCCAATATTTTCCTCTAAGTATCTGATAGTTTGTGGTCTAACATCCAAGTCCTTGATTCACTTGGAATTTACTTTTGTATTTGGTGAAATATAGTGGTTCAGTTTCATTTTTCTGCATGTTTCAACTCATTTTTTACAACACCATATGTTGAAGAGATGCTGCTTTCCCCATTTAATAGTCTGGGCCCCTTTGTCAAAGATTAGATGTCCATAGGTGTGGAGGTATACTTCTGAGCTCTCAATTCTATTCCACTGGTCAGTGTGTCTATTCATGTTCCAATACCAAGCAGTTTTGATGACAATGGCCCTATAATACAATTTGAGATATGGGAGTGTGATGCCTCCAGTTTTGTTCTTTCTTCCCAAGATTGTTTTGGCAATTATAGGTCTTTTATGGTTCCAGATAAACATTTGTAGCATTTTCTCTATTCTCTTAAAGAATGTGGTTGGGATCCCATTAAATCTGTATATGGCTCTGAGTAGTATATTCATTTTGATGGTAATTCTTCCAACCCATGAACATGGAATATCTTTCCACTTCTTTGTATCTTTTTCAATTTCCTTGAGTAGTGACTCATCATTTTCAGTATACAAGTCTTTCACTTCTCTGATTAGGTTTATTCCTAGATATTTTATTGTTTTTGGTGCTATAGTAAAATGTACTGATTTCTGGATTTCAGCTTCTTCTAACTTAGTGTTTGCATAGAGCAATGCCACTGACTTTTGAATGTTAATTTTGTAGTCTGACACATTACTGAATTGCTTGATGATTTCCAAAAGCTTTTTCTGGATTCTTTAGGTTTTTCTACATCTGCAAACATGGAGAGTTTGATTTCTTTTCTTCCAATCTGTATCCCTTGCTCTTGCCTGATTGCCATGACAACTTCCAACACTATGTTGAATAGTAATGGTGATGGTGGGCAACCCTGTCTAGTACCTGATCTGAGGGGAAATGTTTCAGTTTTTCACAATTGAGTATGATGTTGGCTGTATGTTTCCTTTATATAGACGCCACTGTCTTGAGGAATTTTACATCTATTCCCATTTTGTAGTGTTTTGCCCATGAAGGTATGTTGCATTTTGTCAAAGGATTTCTCTGCATCTATTGATATGACCATGTGGTTTTTGGTCTTGCTTTTATTGATGTGGTGGATCACATTGATTGATTTACATATATTAAACCAAACTTACATCCCTGGGATAAACCCCACTTGGTCTTGATGAACAATCTTTTTAATATACTGCAGTATCCAGATGGCTAGAATTTTCTTTAATATTTTAGCATCTATGTTCATCAGAAATATTGGTCTGTAGAATTTTTTTTTGGTTGTGTCCCTGTCTTCTTTTGGTATCAAAGATATGAACTTCCTTCTCTGAACTGCCTTTGCTGTGTCCCAAATATTTTGATAGCTTGTGTCTTAATTTTCATTGAACTCTCGAAACATTTTGATTTCTTCCTTAATTTCCTCTTTGACCCAGTAAATTGTTAAGAAGTGTACTGTTGAGCTTCCACTTTTTGGGATTATCACTAATCTTTTATTGATTGTAAGTGTTAGTTTAATTCCAATGTGGTCTGAGAAGATGCTTGGGATGATTTCAATGCTCTTGAATTTGCTGATGTTGTTTATGTGGCCTGACATATGGTCTATCCTTGAGAATGACCAGTGTGGATTTGAGTAAAATGTGTATTCCAGTTTCTTGGGGATGAATGACTGAAAATGTCCAATAGTTCTAGTTTATCTATCTCTTCATTTAACTCTCTCATGTCTTTATTGATTTTCTGACTGGATGATCTGTAAAGTTGAGAGAGTGGGGTGTTGAAGTCCCCTACTATTACTGTGTTGCTGTTAATATATTGCTGTAGTTCTTTCAGTAGATGTTTGATGTATTTAGATGGCTTCTCATTGGGTACATAGATGTTAATAATTGTTAAGTCCTCTTGATTGGCTGATCCTCTGAGCATTAAGTAATTTCCATCCCTATCTTTTAAAATTTCATTTATTTTAAAGTCTATCATGTTAGATATGAGAACAGCTGTTCCTGCCCTTTTTTGTTGGCCATTTGTTTGTGTGATAGTTTTCCATACTTTCACTCTGAGTGTGTGTTTTTCTTGTTGAATTAGGTGGGTTTCCTGTAGATAGCATATTGCTGGGTTGTGTTTTCTGATCCATCTTCCTACTCTGTGATTTTTAGCAGGTGAATTCAGGCCATTGACACTGACTGATATTAAAGATAGAAGATATTTTAACGCCATTCTTGCTGAATTTTAGAGTGTTCTTATAGATGGTATATTTATGGTGGTCTGGCGGTTTATAGAAGACCTTTCAGAACTTCTTTCAGGGCAGGCTTGATGATACTTGATTCTTTCAACTGTTGCTTGTCTGAGAAGGTTTATATGCCTCCATCTAGTCTGAATGACAGTCTATCAGGATACGTAGACTTGGTTTAAGCATTTCTCATTGAGCACTTGGTAGATATCTTGCCATTCTATTCTGGCCTGTAGTGTTTGTGTGGAGAAGTCTGCTGCTAGTCTTATGGGTTTTCCTCTATAGGTGACTCTTTGTTTTTCTTTTGCAGCCTTCAGGATCCTTTCTTTATTCTTATTCCTTTCCATTCTAAATAGGATGTGTCTTGGTGTCTTTAAGTCTTGGTTAATTCTGTTTGGGACCCTATGGTCTTCTTGAACCTTTATGTCTTTAATGTTGTCTAGACTAGACAAGTTTTCAGCTATTATGGTCTGAAGAATGCTTTCTTCCCCTGGTAAGCCAATAATGCATATATTATTTCTTTTGAAATCATCCCATAGGCCTTTCTTGTTGTTTTCAGTATCTCTTAATCTCTTTTTGAGATCTTTTACTTCTTTTTTAGTTGTATCTAATCTGTCCTCAATCTTGCTAATTCTGTCTTCAGCCTCATTTATTCTATTCTCTCTCCCCTCTACTGTTTTCTGGAGTTCATCTATTTTGTTCTGATACTGTTTTAGCTTGTTCAGCTAGTTTTGTTCATAGCTCAGCTATTTCAGCTTTTGGCTCTCTAATAACCTTGAGATAATTAGTTTTTTATTCCAGATTCTCATTGGTTGTTTCTGCATTTTTATGACAATTCTTACAAGCTCTTTACTCATTCCTGTGATTATTTCCTTAACTAGTGTTTGGATGTTGATCTCATTATTTTGTTCTTCACCCATTGGGGAGCTCTTAGCTGGACTCTTGTCCTGGTTCATTTCTCCAATATTTCTTCTTGATGGTTTAAACATTTTATATAGTATGTTATGAGGTCCCTCTCTCAGTACTTTTCAAATTACTGATCACTCTTGCCTGTATTGACTTGTGTCTAAGTAAGGTAATTAAAGTGTTTATAGTTGTAGAAATTGACAGTTCTTTCAATATTATTTTAATCCCTGAGTTGGAGCACACCGTTTTAAAAGCCTCTTTTGTTCTTTTTCTTCCCTGTAGGCTATGGGAGCCTAAGGACTTTTAAACTATAAATAGGCTTCTTAGTTTAATCACTGATTCCTGACCAAAAGATAAAGCAGGGTGGGACAGAGATTATCCAGTGGTTATGCAAAGAGACTTTCATAGCCCCAGGCTAGGCCACTAAGGTATAGATATTCTCCTGAATTTCCTCCTTAGTTCTCTGTCCCCTGGTGTCAGCACAGCCCCTCCACCCCCACACACACACCAGCTCTTCCAGCTTCTGAAGGCAGTAGCAATGGAGACTCATAGTTGCATTTGGTGAATCCTCTCCTCTCTTCAGCTGTTTTTTGTTGTTGTTGTTGTTGGTGGTGGTGGTGGTGGTGGTGGTGAAACAGACTGGAGGTGGTGTCTCAACTGGTAAACTGCCAGTTACCAGACACTTCATCTCTCCCTAGGCTCCTCTTTGTCCACAAGCCACACATGTTTATACTCACTGGTGATTTGATGGGTTCCCGAAGTCATTCTAGTCCTGTTTTGTTGTGGTCCCAGGTGGTCTCCTTTGGTATTCTTAGTTGACCAGGGAGAGGAGAGGAGATAAACACAGCTGCTGCTGCTCTGCAGCCCTGCCTCTGGAAGTCTCGATGTTCATGATTCCTCAAGCATAAGTGTGTCAAATTTATCTTTTACTCAAAATATAAACTCAAAGTGGCAAGTGGTGTCACACCTGGTTAAGCACTCACATTATACTGTCCAAGGACCCAGGTTCAAGCCCCTGGTCTGCACCTGCAGGAAGGAAACTTGACGGGTGGTAAAGCTGGACTTCAGGTGTCTCTCTGCCTCTTTCCTTCTCTCTCTCCCCACCCCAAGTCAATTTTTATCTGTCTCTACCTAATAATAAATAAATAAATAAATAGAAAAAAGAATTGTAAACTAAAACTGGCAATTACCAATTGCAAAGATATGTTTTTAAACTGACCTGAGGGTGATAGTTAATTAACCAAAGAACTGAATAACCTAGAAACTACCAATATTTAGCATAGACAATAGTTTATTATTCCATCACTTCAATATGTACAAATTTTAAACATTTTAAGGCAATTAAAGACTAATTTTTTTCAATCCAGTATATTTACAGATATTTGCTTTTGTCTATGGGATAGATATTTGTTCAGATTTGGATAACAGTTATTTTACATAGCTAAATACAAATTCAAAACAAAAGAATAGGAAACTTTTTATTTTTTTTATAATCTTTCTCTGAAGGGTGATATAATTTGTATTGGTGGTAACCAGAAACAATTTTGTTTGCCTAGTTAAAGCTGAGCTCAATGGACGTATATTTCTTCATGCAGTATTAACTATGTTAACAAGCACAGTGGAAAATTTTCTGAGATCAGTGATTTCCCTTGGTAATCATATATTTAGTTCATTTCAATGATGACACAATTAAATTAATGTTCCAATTTATTGCAGTAGTGTTTATAACATCTTTCTGGTTAAGATGAATATTCTTTTTTGTTGCAAATTTCATGAACAAAATAGTACTAATATCTTTTTCCCATCTCCCCACACTAAGACAATATTATATAATAACTAGCTAGATTCCATGACATCTTTTTGTATGAAATTTATAGTTTAGAAAAAGAAAAGAAGAGGGCAAATGGCTTCCTAGAGCAGTGGAGTCCTGATTCAGGCACTGAGCCTTACTGATAATACTGATGGGGAAAAATAAAAGTTCTTATAACATTTTCCCTTTTAGAGGCTTGCCATCTCTGGGATAATGCAACTCTTTACAGATTAAAGTTGTATATCCATATTATTCTTGTATCTCACCTACTTTTTCTCATTGTAGCAGAAGCTCAATAAAAGATTTTTGAATGATTAAAAAATACTGTTTGGATCAAAACACAGGTTTCTGTGACTGGCAACGTAGTTCAGTGAAGAGAGAGAAGGAATTGAACCAATGAAATCCTAAATTTCATCCACAATAAAACATGTGCAGAAGTCCTATTTAGTCTCTCTGTTAGCCCATTCTTATTTTTACTACCAACATGTTTTATTTTTTTGTACAGGCAGAGAAGGCAAAGGAGTAAAAAGGACTACAGTATCAAAAATTCCTTCAATGTAGTGAGGTTGAACCTAGGGTGTGCGCATGACAAGCAGAACACTATTCAATTCAACTATTTCTCCAGCCCTTCACCAGGGTTATTACAGAGTGCCTGCACAATGAATCCACAGCTACTAGTCACCATTTTTAAAAAGTAGACACAGAAAGAACTGTGGGGGTGGAGGGAAAAAAGAGAGAGACTTTGTGGTACTGCTTCCCTGATCATGGAACATCTCCTGCTGGTGGGATCTGGGGGCTTGAACTTCAGTCCTCAGTATGGTCATATGTACACTCACCCTGCTCTTTCAGTCTCTCTCTCTCTCAATAAATTAATTAACAAATGACTACATGTTTCATTAATTCAAACTAAAGAAAATCTGTTCACCCAAATATAACCAATTACACTCTGAATTCTAGAAATTATTCTATGCTATAATAGAGAATGTTGATAAATACAAAATTAGCACAGGCCATTAAAATTAAAAGCTTACTTACGTGCATCATAAATAATTTGTGTTATATACTATTTTATTGAAAGTAGTGGATATTTTCTCATAGCTCTAGTATGACAGTACTATAATTCTAAATGACATAAAATTTACCTACATCTTTATATTTTCTCTAATTATTTATTTTCTCCCTGGATATCTATTTTTTTTTAATACTGCCCAGGTGTGGAAAGTTTTCTATTTATTTTAACTTCTCTGTCCCTCTCTCTTCTTCCTCAGGGATGTCAGCAAGTCTCTTAATCATCTTTCTGATTCATCTTTCAGGCTATTTCACAGAGAAGTGCTTTATTTTTCCTAAATATTTCCTTTCCACAAAACTTTAAATTCACAGTATGTGGTGGTTGTCTCTTGTAGCATTGCTATTCTCTCATCAGCCTGATTTATTGTACTCCCCACACCTGCTACCTTAGCCTGAGTTGCACTCAAATTGTCCTTCATATACTGCTTAGAGTTTATGTTTGTCTTTTTTTTCTGAATTTGGTAATCCTTCCATGAAGTGATCTCAAAGTTCTTGAACTTATGCTTATTAAGTCTAGTTTCTTGACTTATCTTCATTATGAGTTTTATGAATTCAGTTATCTTTTATAGATCTATGTTAATCGCTCTAGTTGTTAGTCGGTCTAGTTTCAGGCATTTCTGAATTTTTTAAAAAAATTTTAAAGATTTTATTTGTTTATTTTTTAATTTTTAAAAATTTTATGGACTTAACCTTTTAGAAAAACAAATTTAATCCCTTAATATCATTTAATAGTGTTGTTGGTGAGCTTAATTTATTCTAATTATTTTTCCAACTCTTCGGACTATAAATCAGAATAATGCAAAGGATTTGGTAGAATATCTTTACTTAGATTTAAAAATTAAAAGGAGAAATAAAAATTCTGAAAGCAAATTCCTAAAATTGTAAAAGAAAAAAATCATTATGGTAGAAGTCTAAACACAACTAATTTTTTTTTAATTGTTGTAGATACTGATGTCGTCATTGTTGGATAGACAGAGAGAAATGGATAGAGGAGGGAAAGACAGAGAGGACGCGAGAAAGATAGACATTTGCAGACCTGCTTCACCACCTGTGAAGCAACTCCCCTGTAGGTGGGGATCTGGGGGCCTGAACGAGATCCTACAGATAGTCTACACATAAACCCTACATACCGTGAAACAGTAGAAATGACTGAATAAAAAAATAAAATCTTTAACAATAAATTATTGCTGTAAGAGTACTTTTTGTATTGTTTTACTTTTAAATTAAATGTTAGTGATACATTGATTTACAGAAATAAAAATTTTTGAAACTAGACATTCTATCTTCTGTGTGGACAATTATCACTATGCTCCCTATTTTATATCCAAAGCTATTATACTATCAAGATGACCCCTCTAGCAATTTCACTCATGTTTTTATTAATTCTCTTAACTGTGATATTTTTCGATGTCTAATAAACATTTTCTTAACAATTCTTTTTAAAAAGTTGTTTTACGAGAGAAAATAACAATTAACAAGATGGATGTCACATTGTTATGATATTTTATCTTTCTTTGATAGGTGTCTGCACACCACTACCATTGCCAAATGAAGTTTTCTTTTACCATCATATAATTGGTCCCCAATGTTTTATTCTTTCTTCCTTTTGTTTCTAATTCTTTTAATTATGACTTTTTTTTTATCCTTTGGTATTAGTGAGACTCACTAAGATTTTTGTTTGTCCTGTCAAGGAATCAACTCTTAATTTCATTGGTCTTTTGTAGAATTTTATTATAATTACATTTATAATATGTCTTGAAGTACATGTTTATTTGTTCATAATTTTTAAAGCTTTTATTGTTATAGCTGTCTGTCACTTTTCTCAGTTTCAGACATTCTCAATTATTGTTTTCCCAAAAAGCCTTTTTGACTTGTCTTCTTCTATTATCCTTACAGTACCAATGTTTGCTTCTTAATAACCTAGAGATGTCTGATGTTTTCTAATACTACTTGTTGAGAAGATTTTTCTGTTTCTCTTCTACATAGTCTTGGATTCCTTGCTGTAAACTTAAATATGTATATATGTGTTGGCTTATTTCTGGGTGCTCTTTTTATAATTGGTCTGATTGGCCTGCAAATCTGTTTTTGTTCTAGTATAGTGGATTTTGATTATAACTGGATTATGGTATAGGTCAAAATCAGGGAACTTGATGGGTTGCATTGGATAGACCTTCCCGTGGTACATCCCATGAGTACCCATTCATTGGGGAAACTGATGATCCTTCCTAGCCGACTGAATCCACATGGATCCCAGTCACTTTCAAAGTCAGCAACAAGCAGCTCCTGACAGCTTTCAAGCTGTTGGTCCTGCTCTTCGAGTCCTCCAACTTAATGTTGAGGGGCTGTCCTTTGCCAAACGCGTTCTTATTGGTCAATTGGCGATACAGCATCAGGCAGATGTTATTTGACTACAAGAAACACATATAGCAGTCGATGAAGCTGCTCGATTCACCATCAGTGGATTCGATTTAATATGCTATACTCTCCATCCTAAACATGGCCGAGCCATCTATGCCAAATCGTGTCTTGCGGACGTTTACCATACGGCCTCTTCGACCTTCTGCGACTCCATTACTATTGGAACTATTAAGCTCATCAACGTATATAAGCCTCCCAGTGCCTCATGGGATAATGAGGTCCTGCCTAGCCCGAATCACCCAGCCGTTTACGTTGGAGACTTTAATAGTCATCACCAAGACTGGGGATATTCCTCCACTCGTGCTGACGGCTCTATCTTAGCCGACTGGGCTTCAGCGAATGACCTCTCCCTATTATACGATCCCAAACAGCCAGGCTCACAGTACTAGATGGAAAAAAGACTCGTCACCCGACCTGTGCTGGATTAGCACAGTCAACGGCCAAGCCTTTTCCACTAAGAGACAAGTTCTCAAGATCTTCCCGCACAGTCATCACCACCCAGCAATCATCCACATTGGTCTCCAGCTCCCACTGATTCTGTGCTCAGAGAAACTAAGATGGAACTTTCGGAAAGCAAACTGGCGTCTGTTCAGTGATTTTACCAACAAATCTATTCCTGCAATTCCAATTAACTCTATCCCCTCTGAAGATTCCTACAGGTGCTTCCGCCAAGCCATCTTCAAAGCAGCTTCCCAAGCCATTCCTCGTGGGAGACGTGCTAACTATACACCTTGTCTTGATGCTAAATGCGAACAACTACTAAAGCAGTATGATGAGTCGGGCGACCCAGATGTGACTGACCATCTCATTGCCTCCCTGGATGCAGCACGCCAAGCCCGCTGGCAACAACTCACGGAAAGTCTGAACTTCACCCACTCAAGTGGGAAGGCCTGGAAGCTTCTTCATAGTCTGGGTGCTGGTAGCCAACCCCCTCCCGTCTCCCATCCTCCCATATTTCCAAACTCAGTGGCCAGTCACCTAACTCAAGTTGGACGTGCTAAGATCGACCCAGTCTGGAAAAGAGACATTTCTCATGAGTGGTCATCCCACTTCCATTTATCTTGTCCATCTCCAAAACTCTCTCCCTTTACACTGTCTGAACTGGAAGACGCTTTGAAGAGGGTTAAACCGGGAACGGCTGCTGGCTATGATAACATCACCCCAGAACTCATTCTTAACTTGGGCCCCGCGGCAAAGAAGTGGCTCACTTCATTCCTGTCCCACATCTTGGAATCTGAATTTATGCCCTAAATTTGGTGTCGTGCGAAGATAATAGCAGTTTTGAAACCAAAGAAAGACCCAACACTGGCCGCCAGCTATAGACCAATTTCTCTCCTCTCCATGTGTTACAAACTCCTTGAGAGGCTGCTTCTGTCACGTATTTCTCCTCTTACAGAGAAATACCTATCACCCGCCCAAGCTGGTTTCTGCCCAGGAAGATCTACCTGCGAACAAGCCCTGGCCCTCTCAACTTACATTGAAAATGGATTCCAGAAGAATTTAAAGACGGGTGTTGTCTTTGTTGATCTCACAGCAGCCTATGACACCATCTGGCACCGTGGTCTCCTAGTCAAGATCTCAAGATGCCTACCTCCATGGGTGGCCAACACTATATTGTTTCTTCTCCAAAACAGAAGATTCCGGGTGCATCTGGGTGACAAGTCTAGCAGATGGAGACTTGTCTCAAGTGGCCTCCCCCAGGGCTCTGTTCTGGCTCCTACGCTATTTAATATTTACATCAATGACCTCCCAGAAACTTCTTCAAGGAAGTTCATCTATGCCGATGACATCTGCTGTGCAACTCAGGGATCCAAGTTCGACATCCTCGAGGAAACACTCACAAAAGACATGTCTCTGATATCTGATTACTGTAAAAAATGGCAACTAATTCCTAGCACTGCTAAAACGGTATCATCTGTTTTCCATCTACACCATGCCTCGGCCTCATGTGAGCTTAATGTGCAGCTTGGCGATACGAGAATCCGGCATGAAGCCCAGCCAGTCTATCTTGGCGTTACTCTTGATGGCACTTTGTCATTTCACGAACATCTCATAAAAACTGCAGCAAAGGTGGGCACGAGGAATAACATCATTGTAAGACTGGCCAGCTCCTCATGGGGCGCGATGCTTCCACACTACGATCATCATCTCTGGCATTATGCTATTCCACTGCAGAATACTGTGCCCCAGTATGGTTCCGTAGCCCCATGTCCACTTGGTCGATTCCAAATTATATTCCTCCATGAGGATAATTTCTGGAACCATCCATTCCACCCCAGTTCCATGGCTGCCAGTTCTTAGCAACATCGCCACGCCAGATATTCATCAGGATGCAGCATCATCTAAGTTCATTTCCCATGTGTATGCTTGACCGGACCTGCCAATATACGCGGATATCTTCGCCCACCCTGTCCAACGCTTGACGTCTCGTCACCCAATCTGGTCCCCTACGCCTACACTGAACTTCTCTGTTCCAGACTCTTGGAAACAGAGTTGGCAGTCAGCTGAGGTAAAGAACAAACACCTCATCACAGACCCCTGCAAGCGTCAACCCGGCTTTGACCTAGCACATTATGATTGGGCCCTCCTCAATCACTATTGAACAGGCCATGGCCGGTGCGCCGCTATGTTCCATCGCTGGGGAGCCAGAGACGACCCGAACTGCCCCTGCGGCTCCAGACAGACTATGACCCACATAGTCAACGACTGCCACCTCTCCAGATTCAAAGGAGGTCTCGAAACTTTACATCAGGCTCAACCTGACGCTGTTGACTGGCTACGGAAGGAGGGCAAACGCTAGAAGAAGAAGAAGGGAACTTGGTATCTTAACTTTTTTCTTTTCTCTCATGATTATTTTAGAATGCCTATGGTATTTCATTCAAGTGTGCCCAAGGCTTTTATAGGGTTTGTGATGAATTTAAAGATCACTATGTTTATGATGGTCATTTTAATAATGCTGAATTTTCCAATCAATGAAAGTGAAATATTGTTCCACTTCACTGTTTTTTCTATTTATTTATTTTCTATTTATTTATTTATTTGTGTTTTTTTTTGACATATAGCTTATTTACCTAAGGTGTCCAGTAGCTGTATTTATTGACATTTCATCCTTTTTTTAAGCTTATATATTTGAAAATTTTATTAATTTCTTATTCCTCTACCATATTGTGTACAATAAAATACAACAGATTTTTGTATAAAGATTTTGTATTCTATCATTTCACTGTAGTTATTTGTAATTCCTGACATTTTATTTTGGTGGCTTTCTATGTTTATTATTATCTACAAATACCTGAAGAAAAATAAGATACAGAAATCTAGATAGAGGTTTCCCCACTATCCTAAACTATTCTTAAGAAATATTACATAAACTGAAATGACATAAAGCATTATACTGAAAAATTTACAAGACCTAGTAGACCCCCAAAATAACAATCAAATCATATGAAATATGTTCACCCTTATATGCTGTACATTTTAAAAATATATTATGATTTATTTTCCCTTTTTTTGCCCTTGTTGACTTTTATTATTGTCGTTGTTGTTGTTGATGTTGTTGTTGTTGGATAGGACAGAGAGAAATGGAGAAAAGAGGGGAAGACAGGCACCTGCAGACCTGCTTCACTGCTTGTGAAGCCACTCCCCTAAATGTGGGGAGCCGGGGGCTTGAACCTGGATCCTTCTGCCGGTCCTTGTGCTTTGCACCACCTGTGCTTAACCCACTGCATTACTGCCTGACTCCCATCACTACACAGTTTTTTATTTTATGTCAATCATAAAAATAACACTGACATATAATGAAAGCAGAAGTGATAGACATACATAATTTATATAACAAAGTTCCCAGAAAGGAGTTTTTCAATGTCTCTCTTATTAATCCAGAAGATTAACAGTCTGCAAAACAAAGCACTTGCTGTTGCAAAACATTAAATTAAAATAATGAAAAATGCATTTTGTCTTTTGTTTTAAAAGTAAACATAGTCAGGGCAGAGGGTAGATAGTATAATGGTTATGCAAACAGACTCTCAAGTTTCCTTCATTCTTATATTTGTATAATATTGCGCACATAAAGCTACAATAGGGAAAAAAGAATATGTGATATATAATATACATAACTATGGGTATATGTGAATATGTATGTGTATTTACATAGGTAATTCACAATCCCACCTGGTTTGTACAAGTTTCCACTTTCACCATATTCTCTCCAAAACTTATACTCTTGCCTTTTGATTATGACAGTTCTAATGGGTGTAAGATAATATCTTATTGAGATTTCTAATTTGCATTTCACTTTCATTATTAATTAAGGAACTTATCGTGAACTTGGTGGGACATTTGTATAATCAATTTGGAGAAATGAATAGTCTATCCCTTCAATACAGTCATATTTTTCTTTCTATTGATTTGTTCAGAATATATCTTGATTTATCTTGAACTTGAACCTCTTAGCTGACCAACTCCTTCCATAAATTGTTTTTTCATTTTCTTGGGAAGGATATATTTTTCTGCTTATTGTAGTGTTAATCACTTGTGCTTGCTTATGCTTCTTGTACTACTAGTGTCAAAACTCCCAGATTATGCAAGGGCCAGTACTTTAGGTTGGTCTTCAAGAAGACTGAGGATCCCCATTCTGGCCTTCAGGGCCATGGATTGATCCTGGCAGGCTGATCTGAGGCCCTTATTAAACCATCCAATTGGTAGTAGCAATGGGTAGTGTGTATAAAGTACAGGGACTTAACACAAGTTTAGGATCCTCACTTAACTGGGAATTCCTAATTCATGGATAATTACAGGATAATGTGAAAGCATGGTAGAGCATAGGGAAACTCCCATACTAAAGACAGAGTTTCCTTCAAAACTGGGAAGTTCGAGTGAGGTCCTGGATCTTCTATAGTGGGGCTCACTTTCCTGCATGCTTCTCTCAGTTCATACCAACTGAGACTGCATCTGTTGATCCCAACCTACTCAATGCAATGAGTACCACCTCAGCATGCTTCACTTCAGAATGTGTCCAGAGACATCAGGTGTGGAATGTTAACCCTTCAGCATCATTACTCAGGTGATACCTTTCCTTCTTCATAGGACTCCTTAATTCCATTACAGGTGGTCCACTTCCTAACAAAGCTTTAAAACCTGTATATAGACCAGGTCTCATGAGATAGGGCAGATGTACACATGTTTCCACAAATATGGGCAAAATATATACCTTAAAGCAAAAGTGCACAATAGTTTGCAGTGAGTCAATAAATGAAGCAAGCAAGTAGAAAGACCTAAAATGACAGCTTAAAGTATCTAATGAAATAGTTTCTACTTAGACTTAGATATCCTCCACACCTACTTCCCATTACATTTCGCTCAGTCACTCCAAAGCTAACCTTCTCAAAGTAAGGACTGCAAAGGCTGAATAAAGGCAAGAAACTGGCACACTTTAATGATGACTCTTTAGTCACCATCAGGCCACCCTGTCAGCTGGGGCCCTAGTCAGGGAGTCCTAGGATTCCCACACAGACATGATGAGCCTAAACCTCGAATATATCCCTCTCTCCATTACCACTGCTCATCTCCATCAGGAACAACATAATAGATGCCTTTGTGGGGCCCCATAGGACCTTGCCCTCAATATGGAACAACAATGGTGGAGAATGTTCCATATTCCAAAGGGGGTGGATAACATACTCTGTTTACACCTGAAGAAGATGGGTCCTGAAATTGGTGCAACTTGGAATGTTCCTACAGATGACCATAGAATGTGAGTTTGGATCTACAGGGATACAGAGGTTACATAGGCTCCTATGCTGAATATAGGCCCCAGATCAAATTGATGAGGTTTACAGTCAACAATATTTGTGCACTTTTCCCATATTTAGGAGCTACTTTCTTCCCTTATCCAGCTTTCTAGCCCTTTTTCTAGCCATGACATCATCTCCCCAGACAGTAACTTGGGTTCATCTGTATATCAGATATCAGGGTCAGGCAAAAACTAATAAAGTCGTGGGCCCTTTGGAAAATAACTAAAATAGACCTACTAGTTATTTCCAAAACAGAGACCCCAGATCTTCATCTGCACTATTCCAGCCTTTAGGTTCATGATTAGTCAACAATTTGTATGGCTTTATTTGTTAACTCTTTTTCAGCCACCAGGTTCCAGATGCTAACATGATGCCAACTGAACTTCCATGGGCAGACAACCCATCAATATGTCCTGGAAGTCTGCTTCCCCAGAGCCCTGCCCCACTAGGGAAAGAGAAAGATAGGCTGGGAGTATGGATCGAACTGCCAATGCCCAGGTTTAGCGAGGAAGCAATTACAGAAGCTAGGCCTTGCACCTTCTGTAGCTACCCCATGATGACACTGGGTCCATATTCCCAGAGAGTTAAAGAACAGGAAAGCTATCAGGGGAGGGTATATGGAGCTCTGGTAGTTGCAACTGTACCCCTCTTATTCTATGGTCTTGGCAGTGTTTCCAGTTTATAAATTAATAAATATTTTTTAAAAAGAAAAGAAAATAGACGCTCATGCCTAAGGCTCCAAAGTCCCAGGTTTAATCCCCTGCACCACCATACGACAGAGTGGAGAAGTGAAAGCTCTGGTTAAAAAATAATAATAATAATAATAGTAATAATAATAAAATAGCATACTGTATCTTGCCATAAAATGATCTGTCTGGTATAGGACTGGTTGATATCCTAAACTCTGCAGGGAGTCAAGATTATTGGATGTCTCTACAGATGGTCAGAAGTGCTAACTTCTTCGGCACAGCCAGAGCAGGAATGTGATTCACCAAAATCTGTGTGCTAATTCCTCAAGTTCTCACTTTGAGCAGCTGGAAAACTGTATTCCTACCTTCAGCTTTTATTTCCCACTGGAGAAACTGTTCCAAAGACTATCTTTTGAGAGTGAGAAAGTGTACAAGAGAGAAACAAACCAAAGCACTGTTCCCCGGAGTTCTACTTATTTTTTATCTCCAGTGCCATCTCATGTAATGCTGAGAATCAAACCCAAGATCCTGCATATGCAAAACACCTATTCCACTACTAAGCTACCTCCTATGATCCCAAGAGAACACTCTTTTTTTTTTTTAATTTATAAAATGGGAACACTGACAAGTCCATAGCATAAGAGGGGTATAATTCCTGCCACCAGAAATCGATATCCAAGCCCCTCCCTTGATAGCTTTCTTATCAAGGCTCCAGTGCTGAATGTGGGCCCCAGATCAAATCAATGGGGTTTACAGTTAACAATATTTACACACTTTTACCATATTTGGAAGCTACTGTCTTCCAAGATGCAGGTTTCTAGCCCTTTTTACAGCCATGACATCATCTCCTCTTCTAATTAAGGGAGTTGGGCAGCAGCAGTGGGTTAAGGGCACATGGCACAAAGCACAAGGACCCCCGTAAGGATTCCAGTTGGAGCCTCAGGCTCCCCAACTGCCAGGGAGTCGCTGCACAGGCAGTGAAGCAGGTCTGCAGGTGTCTATCTTTCTCTCCCCCTCTCTGTCTTCCCCTCCTCTTTCCATTTCTCTCTGTCCTATCCAACAACGAAGACAGACAACAATAATAACTATAACAATAAAAAATAACAAGGGCAACAAAAAGAAAATCAATCAATAAATCAATAAATATTTTTTTAATTCTAAGATTCTTAACTAAGAATATATCCAGGACCTACCCCCTCCACCCCAGAGTCTTTTACTTTGGTGCAATACACCAATTCTAGTTCAGGTTTTACTTGTGTTTTCTCTTCTGATCTTGTTTTTCAACTTCTACCTGAGAGTGAGATCATCCCATATTCATCCTTCACAACAGAAAGTTTAATGGCTATGATGTATCTCTCTTACTTCTTTTTCATTTTCATCATCATTCTATATATTACCAAGATACTTTATATTTTTTCTTTCATAAAATCTTCTTGCTACAAAGGGTGATTTTTTTATTTGATTTCCTTTTTTCTTGAAGAAAATTTTAATTTTAAGCAAAAATGTTAGGATATAAAAACTATATCCAAGTTGCCATTATTTATGTCATTAAAATAAAATTCTCATTGTAGGAGAAGTTAAAAGAAAGGTACAGTCATATTTTAAAGTATGGTTATTTTCAATATAAAACTAACTTCAGTGATGGCAAGACTTAAATAGCAGTGAAGGGCCCTTATCTGAAGAGTAGAGTTGCTGGTGTAGTGTCAATAAAAGAGAAAACAAGGAAGAAATGTTTTCCAATTTGATAACACATTTTCATCCTGTAATAAATATGACTTAAAGAAGATAGCACCATAGCTACTGTGTCAACTTTTTTTTTTTTTTTTTACTGTTTTTGCCTCCAAGGTTATTAGTAGGGGTATATTGAAAGGGAGAGAGAAAGATAGGAACCTGCAGACCTGCTTTGCTGCTTACATTCTCCCCAGGTGGGGAACAGGGGCTCAAACCCTGATCCTTACGCTTCTTACTATGTGGGCTTAACCAGGGGCGCTGCCACCTAGCCCGTGCTACTATATTATCAAAATTATTGTATCGTAGAAAGTAATAATAGCCAATAATTACAGATTAAATTTTGCAAATGTACAGATATCTTGTTAGTCACAAGCAACAATAAAAGATATTAAAGAATGCATTTAAAATTCAAAATATATAATTGTTATGAATATATGGTGATCATTTAAATTTTATTGTATTCTGATTTTGAGCTTTCATTTTTGGCCTTTTCTAATTGTATTTAATGATTATTCACATGCTTTGTTTTATCATGTTGTAAAGTATGATTTCATTTTCTTGACTGTTGCTTCTGTATTAGGATCATGCATAATTAAAACTTAAAAGATAGTATAAGTTCAGGCACTATATTAGCTCTCAATTACAGATATATCTAATAAAACCTGATCAGATATAATAATAATAACAAAACCCTATGTGTTCAAGAAGATAATAATTTACATTCTAATTGAATTGTATTTTTGAAATCATCAAATATAATTATTTCACTTAATTTCCTTTTCCTTTAGTTATTACTTTTTTTCCCCACTAAAGTTATTTCTGGGGTTAAGTCTCTGAACAATTATTCCACCACTCCACAGAGCCATTTTTTGTTTTTCTTTAATAGAGTGTGAAAGGCAGAGAAGGAGAAAGAAACAAAGGAGAGATGCCTGCAGCTCTGTTCCTCCACTCAGGAAGTCCCTTTTGTCCTTGTAGATATGGACTAAGGACTCTACCAGGTGAACCACAAACTAGCTCCCTACACATTACCATTTTTCCATTCACAATAATTTTTTTTTGCTCATATCAATTATAACTGTAATAGCTGAATAACCAGGGCTCTGAGACTCTTTATAAGTTTTGTCCCATATATATGTTGGGAATGCTCTTTTCCTTACTGTGAGCAAAAGAAAGTATGAGACAAGAACATAAATAGCATTCAGCTGATGTCAAGAGCATAAAATAGAAGTATTTAAACTCGCAAGGCATTGTAGGTATGGAAGATTACTTAAGCAAGTAACAGAAGTTCAGCCTTTTCTGCTCTTTTTGCCTCCTTTCTACTGTTGCTATTCACATCTGATCTCCCTGGACCCACAAGACGCTGCTGTCCCCAGAACTTTCATGTGTTGAAGCTGAATGCTAGTGAGGTTTAAGGACTAATGACTCCTGCCACATATCTAGCTAGCCCTTTTCTCATGTATATTTTCCTATCATGGTTTTTATGTACCTAATACACCTACATTTGTTAAACACCACAGCAAGTGTGTTTTAAACAGCCCAACAACAACATGTGTGTGTGTATGTGTGTGTGTGTATGTGTGTGTGTGTATTGTTTATCTACTTACCTAAATTCAAATAGACCAGTTAAAAGGTAAAAAATGCAGGCTCTGCAAATACAAATCACTTAGGATATGCAAATTACACATTTATTTTTTTAAAAAAGGTGTTTGTTTAAAGGATGTTAAATCATCATTCTATCCAAAGCTATTTTGCTTAATTTCAAACTTGAAATGCATATAGAAAACAATTCTACTCCCAAATCATTCAGAAGACCCAACATAGACTTCTTTGGCATCCTCTTAATTAAATCTAGCTTCTGATCATTAATTATGAGCTCTATGGAGATAGTCTGAGAATATTAAAAATGCATGCATAAGTTTTAACTATTCAATGTGGAAGTTGATTTGCCCAAAAGAAATTAAACTTCTATATAACCATTAGAAGGAAAATCTTGCTCTCTGCTATTATATGATGTACAGATAGAAGGTGAACAATGAGCTGACATGATCATAAAATCATATGTGGAAAGTAATAAGCTTCAATCTAAGTTTACTAAGAGATGCAAACTAAGCATCCCCTAAATGTAATACTCAATAATGTTAATGCTTTTATTAATTGCTGTATTTGTAAGTATATGTATTCCAAGCATGCTAATTCTTGTGTTTATGCTAATTTTAAGAAATTTAACTAGATAATATTATTATAATTGAAAAACCCCTGACCTAGTTTAAAGAACCTCCACAAGCTTATCATTGGTGTTTCATTTCCCATGAATTAATCAAATGTAAGAGGACACATCTGCTAGCATAGGCACTTGTAGGTTCGGCGTTTTCATCTGAACTACCAAGAAGACATTTTCTCACTAAATACTTTATTTCCATATGTTAAAAATTTGGCAGAATATTCTAGTGATGTTAAATGAAAGATAGTGTATTATTCTCAGTTAAAAAATATCTACATCAGAGAAATGGAAATAAAAACAACAATGAGATACCAATTCAGTCCTGTGAGAATGTCATACATCAAAAAAGGTAGCAGCACCCGAGTAATGAAGCTGAAGGGTTGTCATTCCACACGTGAAGTCTCTGGATACACTCTGAGGTGAAGCGTGTTGAGATGGCAATCGTTGCTTTGGTTAGGTTGTGATCGGCGGATGCAATATTATTTGGTATGGATTGGGAGAAGCATACGGGAAAGTGAGCCCTATCCAAGGGTGCCAGGACTGGGGGAAGTAGGGGCTCTATAGTGAAGATGTGAGGTTCCTGCTGTCTTAGGGTTCAAAAAGACAATCAATAGTTAATATTACCCACACATTATTATGCCTTTGTTCACTAATCCTTTCTTAAATTAAAAATTTAAATAAAAAAAAAAAAAAAGGTAGCAGCAACAAATGCTGGAGAGGTTGTGGGAGCAAAGGAACCCTCCTGCATTGCTGGTGGGAATGTCAATTGGTCCAACCTCTGTGGAAAGCAGTCTGGAGAACTCTCAGAAGATTAAAAATTGACCTATACTATGACCCTGCAATTCCTCTCTAAGGATATATCCTAAGGAACTAAACACACCTATCCAAAAAGATGTGTGTATACCTGTGTTCATAGCAGCACAATTTGTAATAGCAAAGCCTGGAAGCAACCCAGGTGTCCAACAACAGATGTGTGGCTGAGAAAGTTGTATATATACACAATGGACTACTACTACTCAGGCATTAAAAATGGTGATTTCACCTTTTTAAAACCATTTTGGATGGAACACGAAGAAATCATGTTAAGTGAAATAAGTCAGAAACAGAAGGATGAATATGGGATGATCTTACTCAAAGACAGAAGTTGAAAAACAAGGTCAGAAGAGAAAACCCTAAACAGAACTTGGACTGCAATTGGTATATTGCACCAAATTAAAAGACTCTGTGGTAGGTGTAGGGTGGGGAGAGTTCAGGTCCTGGAACAGGATGGCAGAGGACCTAGTGGGAGTTGTATTGTTATGTGGAAAACTCAGAAATGTTATGCATGTACAAACTATTGTATTCACTGTTGACTGTAAAACGTGAATCCCCAATAAAGAAGTAAAATAAACAAATAAAAATATCTATAATATACATTTATGCTAATTGACTATTTAGAATATGTCTTGACTAGTTGGATATGATACATTCATGTTAGCTATTTCTGGTTTTTTTCTATGGAATGTGTACTCTAGAATACTACAAAGTGTGTATATGAATAGATTCCCTTACTATCAAAATTACAGTTTGTAAAAACTGTAATGTGAATTTGCATTCTTGAACAAAAATTAACGCCAATAGAAATTTAAGTATGGGATGTATAAATAATCCCTAAGAAGTTTAGGCATACTACCAAAATAAAAGTTTGAGATTGTTGAAAAATTCACCTTGGGATATATAAAATATAACTGCAAAGGAACACAAGAAAAAAATTGAAGACAAAAACATCTTCAATTAAACATGTAAAAATGAAAAGTAATCATCAATAAATGTTATGAGATTATTATTTTTGATCATATTAACTTATATAAACATTTATTATAAATATGCAATGACTACTTCCTGTGCACTATTTAATGTAAGACAAATGAACTGATGTCATTAAAACTTCAGTAAAGATAGCCAGTCTGGTGAGAAGCCAGCAAATTAATACATTATGTTAAGTTCAGTAACAAAATAAGCAAAGGTCAATTTGAATTTAATATTCATTTTTCCTACTGATTTTTCCATCGAAATGGCATAAGTTAAAAAAAAAAAGTAAATGAAAAAAGAAAGCTTTCATGCCTGAGGTTTGAAGTCCCAGTCCAACCCCCAGCACTATCCTAAGGCAGAGATGAGCGGTGCTCAGATAAATAAATATTAATTAGTTGAAGAATTAATTCATATAAACCACACTAAGAAAAATTAACCATAGCAAAATGGGTTTTGATATTTTTTATTTTCTATTTGGTCTATTTTTGTTGTGAAGTTAATTTACAGATGGTACAATTTCTCATCTCCCTGTGATCGGTGTCTACAAAACACTCTCACCCCCAATTTAGGTCCTTCCCCACCATCATGCGCCAGCAATATTAGATGATATGGAGTTGTACTATATGAAATGTTTAGAACTGAGCTTTTTCTTCTTCTTCATCTTTCTTCTTCTTCTTCTTCTTCTTCTTCTTCTTCTTCTTCTTCTTCTTCTTCTTCTTCTTCTTCTCCTCCTCCTCCTCCTCCTCCTCCTCCTCCACTTCCTCCTCCTCCTCCTCCTCCTTCTTCTTCTTCTTCTTAATTTTATTTTTTATTCTATTTTATTTTTATTTATTTATTTATTCACTTTGGTTGCCCTTGTTGTTTTATTGTTGTAGCTATTGATGTGTCATTGTTGTTCGATAGGTCAGAGAGAAATGGAGAGCTGAGAGGAAGACAGAGAGGGGGAGAAAAAGATAGACACCTGCAGACCTGCTTCACCGCTTGTGAAGCGACTACCCTACAGGTGGGGAGCCAGAGGATCCAACCATGATCCTTTTCTTGTTTCCTAATGTGTGCTTGAAATGTGGCTGAAAGCCTTTCTCATTGAGCACTCGATAGATATCTTGCCATTCTCTTCTGGCCTGTAGTGTTTGTATGGAGAAGTCTGCTGCTAAACTTATGGGTTTTCCTTTGTAGGTGACTCTTTGTTTTTCTCTTGCAGCCTTGAGGATCCTTTCTTTATCCTTATTCCTTTCCAATCTAAGTATGACATGTCTTGGTGTCTTTAGGTCTGGGTTAATTCTGTTTGGGACCCTCTGGGCTTCTTGAATCTTTATGTCTTTGGTGTTGTCTAGACTAGAGAAATTTTCAGCTATTATGGCCTGGAGAACGCTTTCTTCCTCCCCTTCTCTTTCTTCCTCTGGTAAGCCAATAATGCGTATATTGTTTCTTTTGAAGTCATCCCATAGGACTCTGTTGTTGTTTTCAGCATCTCTTAATCTCTTTTTGAGATCTCTTACTTCTTTTTTAGTTGTCTCTAATTCATCCTCAATCTTGCTAATTCTGTCTTCTGCCTCATTGATTCTATTCTCTCTGCCCTCTACTGCTTTCTGGAGTTCATCCATTTTGTTGCCCTGCTGTGATACTGTTTTAGCTTGTTCAGCTAGTTGCCTTCTTAGCTCAGCGATTTCAGCTTTCAGCTCTCTAATAACCATGAGATAATTAGAATTTTCTTCCATATTCTCATTTGTTGTTCCTGCATTTCTGATTACAATTTTTTCAAATTCTTTACTCACTCCTGTTATTATTTCCTTAGCTAATGTTTGGATGTTGAACTCGTTGTTTTGTGCTTCGCCCTCTGGAGGACTTTTAGCTGGACTCTTGTCCTGGTTCGAGTCTCCAATATTTTTTCTTGTTGTTTTAACCATTTTAAATAAGTTAACAGTTTTTTCAATCCCTGAGTTGGAGTTCAGTGGTGTAAAAGCCTTTTTTTTTCCCCTGTAGGCTATGGGAGCCTGAGGGCTTTTAAACTATCAGTAGGCTTCTTAGCTTAATCACTGACTCCTGACCAAGAGATAAAGCAGGGTGTGGCAGAGATAATCCAGTGGTTATGCAAAGAGACTTTCACAGCCCCTCAGCTATGCCACCGAGGTATAGGTCTTCTGAGTTTCCCGGTTAGATCTCTGTACCCTGGTGTCCCTCCCTGTTGCTGCTCCAGATTCTGAGGGTAGTAGCAATGGAGACTCAGAGTTGCACTTGGTGAGTCTCTGGGGAGTCCTTTCCTCCCTTCAGCTGTCCCCTTGTTGGTGGAGCAGACTGAAGGTGGTGTCTCCACTGACAAACTGTCGAACTGTTAGCAGTCACTTAATCTCTCCTTAGGCCCCTCTCTCCTCTCTGTCACCAGCCACGCGTGTTTGTACTCACGGGTGATTTACTGGGTTTCTGTGGTCATTCTAGTCCTGTCGTGTTTCGGTCCGGGTGGTCTCCTTTGGTATTCCTAGTTGATCCGGGAGAGGAGAGGAGAGGAGAGAAAGCGATCTGCTGCTCGTAGCTCCGCCTCCGGAAGTCGAATCCCCAACCATGATCCTTATGCTGGTCCTTGCGCTTTGCTCCTGCGCTTAACTCGCTGTGCTACCATCGACTCCCCTTCTTCTTCAACAAGAGTTTTTGAGATAAAATTTATTCATAAGCCTATAATTTTTTTCAAAGTATTAACTAGGCAGTCTGGTCTCTTTTCCCCTATCATAGAACTGAATAAAAAGTAAATCTTTAAAACAGAACACAATTCACATAGAAATGTCAGGTTCATTTCTTTCTTCTTTTTTTAAAAGATTTTATTCATTTTTTGTTGCCCTTCTTGTTTTTCATTGTGGTTGTAGTAGTTATTATTGTTCTTATTGATGTCGTCATTGTTGGATAGGACAGAGAGAAATGGAGAGAAGAGGGGAAGGCAGAGGAGGAGAGAAAGAAAGATACCTGCAGACCTGCTTCACCGCCTGTGAAGCGACTCCCCTGCAGGTGGGGAGATCTGGCCTCGAAATGGGATCCTTATGCTGGTCCTTGCACTTTGTGCCACTTGTGCTTAACGTGCTGTGCTGACGTGTGACTTCCAAAAGATATATTTTATGTCATATGAGAAAGTTTTAAGAGCAAATGAACACCAGGGCCCCATGCTAGTATATGTAACTTCCAGGATCTGTCTGAGAGCTTTAGATATGCAAAACCCATGCACTTAGTGATTTTTTTTCTTTTTAAAATATTTTATTTATTTGCTGAACAGAGACAGAGAGAAATCAAGAGCAGAGTGGAGAGACAGAAAGACACTTGGAACATTGCTTTATCATTTTGCAAAGCTTCCCTGCCTGCAGGTAGGAAATGGGGTTGAACCCCACAATACTAAAGGATAGTTTTTTCAATATTGTAGTGTCTTTCCTCTGCTTCTCTTCTTCTTCCTCTGTTAGTTTTAAGCCCTGACAATGACCCAAAAGACAAGCAAAGAACTACAAAACAAAACCCCAAATTTTGTTCATTTCAATTCATAAAAGTTTTGCTTCTTTAGTTAAGTTTATGTATAAGTATTTATCATTTTAATGCTAGTGTAAATGAACTGTTTTCCTTATTTTATTTTCAGATAACTCCTGTTTTTAGAAAGAAATGTGGGGATAGTCGTCCTCACAAGTGATGAAGCAAGTCTGCAGGTGTCTATCTTTCTCTCTCTCTCTCTCTCTGAATTTCCCTCCTCTCTTGATTTCTCTCTGTCCTATTCAACAACAATGACAGCAATAGCGACAACAATAATAACAATAATGATAAACAACAAGGGCAACAAAAGGGGGAAAAATAGCCTCCAGGATCAGTGGATTCGCAGTGCAGGCAATGAGCCCCAGTGAAAACACTGGAGGCAAAATTAAATTAAAATAAAATAAATCTTTGAAAAACATTTCATTAGACTTTCTTGGTAGCCATCATTTCTTATATACTCTTCAGAAGCAGTTACTGTTTTAGAGTCTGAAAGGGTCTGATACTCTCTAGTCAAAACTTCTAGAATTATTTATGAAACCTTCTTTGGGGCACTAAAGCCAGTTAGAAATAGATGCCATCCTGAGTCCTCTCAGCAAAGGATCCCACCAATGTGTCCTGGAATCCCACCTCCCCAGAACCCTGTCCCACTAGGGAAAGAGAGAGGCAGGCTGGGAGTATGGATCAACCTGCCAATGCCCATGTTCAGTGGAGATGCAATTACAGAAGTCAGACCTTCCACCTTCTGTACCCCATAATGATCCTGGGTCTATACTCCCAGGGGGATAAAGAATAGGAAAGCTTTCAAAGGAGGTCATGGGATATGGGGTTCTGGTGGTGGGAATTGTGTAGAATTATCCCTCTTATCTTATGGTTTTGTCAATATTTCCATTTTATGAATTTTAAAAAGTAGGCATAGAGCAGATGAGAATAGGGATGTTAGGGTGAGGAGAAGTGAGGAAGTTTATTTGAAGTATATTTTTACGCGTCCATGACTTTCATGTTTTTGCATGAGTTTGATAACTAAGAGCACCACACAGTTTTAACTAATATTGCTTTGTATTATAACCTGAAGTACAGTATTGTGATACCTCCACTTTTCTTTTTCTAGAGGAGTATTTTTGCTATTCATGCTTTTTTAATGTTCCACATGAATTTTTGAATACGTTGTTCAATTTCCTTGAAATAAGTTTTGGGGATTTTAATAGGGATTGAACTGAATGTTTGGATTGATTTTGGCAGTATTGCCATTTTAATAATATTTATTCTTTCAATCTATGAACAGGGTATGTCCTTCCATTTCTTTGTGTAATCCTCTATTTCTTTTAACAGTGTCTTATAGTTTTCTTTGAGCTGGTCCTTCGCATCTCTTGTTAGATTTATTCCTAGGTATTTTATCTCTTGGGGTTCAAATGTAAATGTGATTGCTTACTACAGTTCCCTTTCCTCTGGCCTATCCTTTGTGTAGGGAAATGCCACAGATTTGTGGGTATTGATACTGTAACCTGTTTACTGAATTTATTGATGATTTACAGTAGTTTTTTTGGGGGGAGAGTTTCTGGAGTCCTCTGGGTATATCAACATGTCATCTGCAAATAATGATAATTTAACATCATCATTTGTAACTTGGGTTTTCCTTGATCTATCTTTCTCACCTGATTGCAGTGGCAAGGACTTCTAGGACAATATTGAATAGAAGTGGTGAAAGTCCACATCCTCGTTGAGATCCTGATCTTAGGGGGAAAGCTTTCCATTTTTCCCCTTTGAATGTGATGTTAGCGATGGGTTGTTACATATAGCCTTTGTTATATGGATGAGTGTTCTTTCCACTCCCAACTTCTTGAGGGCCTTTATCATAAATGAATGTTGGGCTTTGTCAAACTCTTTTCTGCACCAATGGATAAAATCATGTGATTTTTTATTGGTTTCGATTAGTCAATATTTTATTGAGGATTTTTACACTAATGTTCATCAGGGATATAGGTCTATAATTCTCTTTTTTTCATGGAGTCTTCTCCTACTTTGTGGATAAGAGTGATGTTAAACTCATAGAATGTGTCTGGGAAGGGGGCCAGGTGGTGGCACACCTAGTTGAGTACATGTATTATAATGTGCAAGGACCCGGGTTCAAGCCCCCAGTCCCCATCTGCAGAGGGAAAGCTTTACGAATGGTGAAGCAGGGGTGCAGGTGTCTCTCTCTCTCCCCCTCTCTATCACCCCCCTCCCTCTTGATTTCTGGATGTCTCTATCCAATGAATAAAGAGAATAATAAAATTTAAAAAATAACAAAAAAAATGTGTGTGGGAGTTTTCCCTCTTCTATTTTGTGGGAGAATTTGAGGAGGATAGATTTTAGTTTTTCAAATGTTTTATGAAATTTGTTAGTATATCCATCTGTACCTGGGCTTTTGTTCTTGGGGAGGCTCCTGATTACTGTTTCAATTTCTTTACTAATAGTCAGCCTGTTAAGTTTATCTACTTCCTCCTGTGTCAAAGTTGGCAGTTGGTGTGACTTTAAGAATGTGTCCATTTCTTATAAGATGTTAAATTATTTTTATATAGATGACCATATAGTCTTGCATAATCTTTTGTGTCTCTGCCTAATCTGTTGTAACATCTCCTTTTTTTTCATTTCTGAGTGATTTTACTATAGCTTTCTCTCTCTTTCTCTTAGTGAGTATAGCTAGTGGTTAAGCTATTTTATTTATCCTTTCAAAGAACCAGCTCTTGGTTTAATTAATCTTCCTGATGGTCTTGTTTTCTAGGTCATTGATTTCTGATTTTAACTATTCCCTGTCTCCAGCTGACTGTTGGGTCTCTTTGCTGCTCCATTTCTAGTTGGTTTAGTTGGGTTGTTATATGGTTTACTAGAGATTTCTCTTCCCTCTCAGGACTCTTTTTGCTGCATCCCACAGGATCTGATAGCTGGTTTCTTCATTTTCATTGGTATTGAGGTAAATCTTATTATTTTATTTTAATTATTATCTTTATTTATTTAGTGGCTAGAGATAGCCAAAAATCGAGGGGGGGAGGGAAATAGAGAGGGAGAAAGAGACACACCTATAGCACTGCTTTGCTACCCACAAAACTTTCCCATTTAGATGAGGACCAGGGATTTGAGCCCATTGTAACATGTGCACTCAAGCAGGTTGAGTTAATTTCTTTTTTGAGCTCTTACATGACCATATATTGTTCAGAAGCATGTTTTTGAGTCTCCAGACACTGGGGTAGTTTCTTTCTTCTTGTGGTTGGCTTCTAGCTTCATATCATCATGGTCTGGGAAGATGTATTTTACTATTTTACTATTTATATATTTGTTTAGTCTGTTTTTGTGACCCAGCATGTGGTCAATCCTTGTGAATGTTCAGTATGTACTGGAGAAGAGTGGGTATTCATTTGTTTTGGGATGTAAAGTCCTATACATATCTATTATGTCCATTTCATCTGTGGTTTCATTTAGGACCGCTATTTCCCTATTGATTTTTTTGTACAGATGGTATCTTGCTGTGAGTGCTGTGTTAAGATCTCTTACTATTATTGAGTTTCTTTCAATATCTGCATTAAGTTCAGTATTTGTTTTATATATTTTGGTACACCTGAGTTTGGGGCATATATATTTATAATGATTATGTCTTCTTGTTGGATTAATTCTTTGACCATTATGCAGTGTCCCTCTCTGTCTCTGCTTACTTTCTTTTTCCTTTTTCTGTTTTGTCTAAGAACAGAATAGATGTCCCTGAACACCCCCCCCCTTTTATCCCTGAATTATTAGCTTGGAACATCTTGCTCCAGCCTCTTACATTAAGCTTACATTTGTCTTTTCTTTGGATGTGTGTTTCCTGAAAACATATAATTTGTAGATCCTTTTCTTTAATTCATTTAGCTACTCTGAGTTTTGACAGGTGAATTTAGGTCATTCACATTTAGGATGATTACTAATATATGTGAATTACTTATGTCCATTCTGATTTTTGTTTTGAGTTTGTTTTAAATTGTTGATCCTCTTCGCATTTGTTTCTATTTGTCATTTTGTGTGGATGGATTTCTGTGATGAGTTCCCCACTGATTTCTCTTGTGCTTTCTGTTCCTTGTTGTGAACTGTGGTTACCATAAGCGTAATAACAAACATAGTGTATCTTAAAAAAAATGTTTTAAGTTGATCTTCATTAACATTTGATAGAATTGCTTCATCCATTAATTCCTTCCCCTTTCCTACTTATTGTTTTTTTTTCCTTTTTCATTATTATTATGTTCTTAGTTCTAATCTACTGCTGTTTACCTCACTTAGAATGTGTATTTCTTTGCTTCCTCTTTTTTTTGTGGGACTCTTTTCTGAAATTCTTGTAAGCTAGTGTTGAAATGGCAACATGTTTTCTTATTTATTTTCTTTATTTCTTTTTTTTTACAGTGCACACAATTAAACAATTAAACTACTCACATCCATGTGTATCTGTTTGAATATCAATTTTATCTTCTATAAAGTAAAAGTACATAAAATACAGAATAAATAACAGAAATAAATGGTAAAATTCCACTGTGTTCCAGCTCAGTGGATAAGAGGAAAATGTAGTATATTATAGTAACTACAATGTATGTTAGAGACTCTGAATATCCAGAAGGAATAATTAAATGATTTTCAGAAGATACAAAAGAGCTTCTGAGTAAAAAAGCACTATGAATTGCAATCTAGGATTTAATTAGATGGCAACTAGTCTTTAGGCAGAGGGAAGAACTGGATTGCATTAGCATGGACATGGAAGTGCCAGAGAATGCACATTATTTAATGAACATCAAATAGTTTCACTTTCATAGATGCCTCATGCCTGCAAGGTAAATTGTAGGAAGTGAGACTGGAGAGAAAGGTATGGTAAAACTATTTTTAAAAATCATTATAGTTCTAAAGCATTGTGAATCTTTATCCAGTAGTCATCTTGAACTAAATGAATGACTTTTTATAGGAAGGTGTTATCTATGCTATATATTTAGATTCACTCAGCTAGCACAGTAGAATATAAGGCATATTATTAGATTTTTTATGGAAACAAAAAGATAAAAGGCAAATGATTTCACTCAGATGAAAAAGTCACAAGGTCTTGAAACAAGACAATGAAATAAGCACAATGGTACAGAGATAGGAGATAATAAGAGTGTAGACTTATAATTAGGCAATGAATTAAATTTAAAGGAGTGATTAGGGAAATAGGTTGGCTGGTAGAGCACAGGACTTCTGTGACATAAGGTTTCTCACCAGATTCTTGACACTGTGTCTGCAAGAGTAGTACTGCATGTCACTCCCTCATGTAAGATTCTTATTCTCTATGCCATATGAATCAAAAGAGAAATATTTAAAAAGGAAGTCATAATAAATTTGAAAGACATATAGACTAATGAAAAAGGAGTCTATGATTATCAGAATTGATGTTGGGGCAGAAATAAATCCATTCCGTACACCTTCTGTGTTCTTCAGAGGATGTAGAAATAATCAAATAAACATTAAGCAGGTAGGAGAAAAAGTAATGTGGACTTTATTAATAATTTGTTTATCTCCTCCACACATGGAAAAGACTCAGATAATCTCACCAATTTGCCACAGCACCTTAGTCAGCAAATTTGAACAATTTAGTTAACAGAGTGGATTTGGGAATAAGGAATAAGGACCATTTAGGAAGGTTGCTGAACAAAGGACTAGCAAAGTAAGGCAAAAACATGATGACACATACATCCTAAGCCTTATGAATAGAACAGATAACCTCTGCAGAAAACTACCTTAAGGATTTTCTTCATTCGATTCTTATGATCTCTCTAGTAAAATTAATCTTCTTTCAAATCTATATTTTTGGGTGGAGATGAAGATATTTATATCCCTACAATAATGTACTAATGTCAATGCCCAGGATTTCATACACTGTATCTGTTTAAGTTGTCTTTATTGTGGAAAGCTAAAAAAGCATGTGTTACTTATTTTTATAAACTTCTGTAACTTCATAGGTACTTCAGAGAAATAAATGTAAACATGAATGCTTGATAAATTATCTGCATATGTCACCAATCACTAATAACTTGATTGCTAAACATCCTTTTATGAATATTGAAATTTAGGTGATCATTATTTGTGACATATCCTGCTTTATTTAAAGAAGGAGTTATTGACCAAACTATTAAATGGGGAAAGGAGAGTCTCTTTAACAAATGGTGTTGGGAAAATTAGGTTGAAACATGCAGAAGAATGAAACTACACCACTATATTTCACCAAACACAAATGTAAATTCCAAATGGATCAAGGACTTGGATGTTAGACTAGGAACTGTCAAATACTTAGAGGAAAATATTGTCAGAATTCTTATCCATATAAATTTTAAAGACATCTTCAATGATACAAACCCAATTATAAAGAATACTAAGTAAAAAATAAACCAACAGGACCATATCAAATTAAAAATCTACTGCACAGAAAAAGATACCACCACCCAAACAAAGAGAACTCTTACAAAATGTGAAATCTTTACATGTAGTACATCAGACAAGAGACTAACAACCAAAATACATAAAGTGCTCACCAAACTCAGCAACAAAAGAACAAATGACCCCATCCAAAAAATGGGAAGAGGATATGAACAGAATATTCACCAAAGAAGAGATCCAAAAGGCCAACAAACATATGAGACAATGCTCCAAGTCACTGACTGTCAGAGAAATTCAAATAAAGACAACAGTGAGATACCACTTCACTCCTGTGAGAATGACATACATCAGAAAAAGAAGCAACAACAATTGCTGGAGAGGTTGTGGGGACAAGGGAACCCTCGTGCACTTCTGGTGGGAATGTCATTTAGTCCAACCCCTGTGGAGAGCAGTCTGGAGAACTCTCAGAAAACTAGAAGTAGACCTACCCTATGACCTTGCAATTCCTCTCCTGGGGATATAGCCTAAGGAACCAAATACACCCATCCAAATATATTTGTGTATACCTATATTCATAGCTGCACAATCCATAGTAGCCAAAACAGCAACTCAGGTGTCCAACAACAAATGAGTGGCTTAGAAATTTGTGGTATATACAGAATAGAATACTACTTAGCTATTAAAAATGGTGATTTCACCTTCTTCACCTCATCTTGGATGGAGCTTGAAGGAATCATGTTAAGTGAGATAAGTCAGAAAGAGAAATATGAACATGGGATGATCTTACTTATACACAGAAGCTGAAAAACAAGATCAGAAGAGAAAACACTAAACAGAACTTGGACTGGAGTTGGTATATTACACCAAAGTAAAAGTCTCTAGGATAAGGTGGGAGGGCTCAGGTCCCAAAACATAATCTCAGAGGACGACCTAGTGGGCATTGAACTGTTATGTGGAAAACTGAGAAATGTTATGCATATCCAAAGTACTGTATTTTACTGTTAACCAATAAAGAAATTAAAAGAAGAAGAAGTGAGTTACTAGGGGCGTTATCAACTAACGCTTAAAAATAATTCTGTATGACCGTAGCAGCTTTATATCTTGTAATCCTGAAAAAGTTATGTAATCTTCCTATTAATTAGTTTCTATATATGTAAGAGGACTAAATGAATTAGTATACAGAAACACTTGGAGCATGGTTTTATATGGTACTAAATTTAATTATCTGTTTGCTTGTAGTTATTAGTAAGAGGTCTTGCATGTGTTAGAATAATATTCACAATTACATTAATGGTAACTATTTAAAAATCATATCACTGAATGCTTATTTCAGTATGGAATAATGCTGAGGAAATTCTTTCATTTTGCTAACATTGGAGTTTTTGAAGCTTCTAAAATAATTAATATTTTTATAATCACATATTTCAAATCAGTCACAAATAGGAATTTAATGGAGACAGTCTACTAAAGTGATCCCCTAAAATATTTATTAGATGCTAGTTCATCTACATAATGTGAATAAGGTCTAATTTACCAAGAAGACACTGACCTTGCAATAATCTATAAAATTTGACCAACTCACAGATTTTAGCCTACACAATTTCTTCTAAAGCAAATGATGACATTTTAATTATACTATTTGACATTAACCAGTTATAAAGTACAAAAAAGACAATGCCATAATCAACATTATTTGAATTAATAATAAGAAAAAAAATAAACAGAAAAAGAATGCCTAGGAATAAAAGTATGAGGGAGAAAAGAAGGATTTTGTTTTTTCTGTCAACAGGGTTATCGCTAAGTCTCAGTAACTGCTTAATGACTACACTCTTCCTGGTGGCCATTATGTATTTTCCCTTTCTGCTAGAGAAAGAAATGCAGAGAAAGGAAGTTAGAAAGAAGGGAAAGTGAAGCAAAGAGACATATCCATACTAGCAGTCTTACTTCTCTACTTATAGTTTCCCCCTGCATGTGGGAACAGGAGCCTGAACCCAACTGGTGAAGCAGAACTGTCTCTTTGTCTCTCTCCCTCTCTATCTCTCCTTTCCTTCTCAATTTCTTTCTGTCTCTATCCAATAATAAATAATTTAAGAAATAAAATAAAAAGTAAAAATTCCAACAACAGTCTTTAAAAACAAAAATTGTTTAAGAAATTGTTTAAAAACACAACAGATACTTAACTTGGAAGGAAATCCTAATTTAAAAAAAAGAATAATAATTTATGAATTGCATTCCCTGACATAAAACTATATTACAAAGTTATACTAAAGAAAAGAGTATCATATTGGAATAAAAGTAGACAGTAGACACACATGGACCAATAGCATACAATTTAGGATCCAGAAATTAAACCTCAAATGTGCAGTTAACTTATGACATATAAGTTTGAGTTAGAATGATTAAAGGTTAGATTGTTATGTGGAAAACTGAGAAATGTCATGCATGTACAGACTACTTTATTGTCAACTATAAACCATTAACTCCCCAATAAAATTAATTAATTAATAAATTTTTTAAAAGAATGATAAAATTAAGCAAGTGAAGCAAGATATGGACTTATAGAAAAGGAAACCTGGGTGGGGGATCGGCTGTAGTGCTGCGGGTTAAGCACACATGGTGCAAAGCATAAGTACCTGCGTAAGGATCCTGGTTTGAGGCCCGGGCTCTCATTGATTTTGTTGCCTGACACCTTGCTATATTGCCTAATAAATTCCAGTAGTTTTCTGCTGGATTCTTTAGGTTTTTCTATGTATACTATCACATCATCTGAAAATAGTGAGAGTTTGACTTCTTCCCTCCCAATCTGTATTCCTTTTATTTCTTTCTCTTGCCTGATTGCTATGGCAAGAACTTCCAATACTATGTTGAAGAGTAACAGTGACAGTGGACAGCCCTGTCTAGTCCCCATCTGAGGGGGAATGCTTTCAGCTTCTGGCTATTGAGTATGATGTTGGTTGTAGGTTTGCTATATATGGATTCCACTATCTTGAGGAATTTCCTATCTATTCCTACTTTTTGTAGGGTTTTGAGCATGAATGGGTATTAGATTTTGTTAAAGGCTTTCTCTGCATCTATTGAGATAATCATGCGGTTTTTGGCTTTGCTTTTATTGATGTGGTGAATGACATTGATTGACTTACATATGTTAAACCAACCTTGCATTCCTGGGATAAAGCCCACTTGGTTGTGATGAACAATCTTTTTGATATGCTGCTGTATCCAGTTGGCCAAGATCTTGTTTAATATTTTGGCATCTATGTTCATCAGAGATATCGGTCTGTAGTTTTCCTTTTTTGTTGTGTCCCTATCTGCTTTAGGTATCAGGGTGATGTTGGCTTCATAGAAGGTGGAAGGGAGTGTTCCTGTTTCTTTGATCTTATGGAAAAGCTTTAGAAGTATGGGTACTAACTTTTTCCTGAAGGTTTTGTAAAATTCATTTGTGAAGCCATCTGGTCCAGGACTTTTGTTGTTGGGGAGATTCTTAGTAACTGTTTTGATTTCTTTGTCTGTGATTGGTGCATTTAGGTTTTGTAGTTCTTCTTGGTTCAGTTTTGGAAGGTTATATGTTTCTAGGAATTGTTCCATTTCTTCCAGATTCTGAGAACGCTGTGGTATATATATACATGATGGAATACTATGCAGCTACTAAGAACAATGAAATCAACTTCTCTGACGCATCTTGGTCAGAGCTAGAAGGAATTATGTTAAGTGAGCTAAGTCAGAAAGATAAATATGAGTATGGGATGATCCCACTCATCAACAGAAGTTGAGAAAGAAGATCAGAAAGGGAAACTAAAAGCAGGATCTGACTAAATTGAAAGTAGGACACCAATGTAAAAACCCTGTGGTGAGAAGGAGGGTGGAAATGTGGCTTCCTAGGCCAGGGGGGTGTGTGTGGGGGTGGGGGTAGGTGGCTGGGATGGGACACAATCTTTTGGTGGTGGGAATGATGTTTATGTACACTTCTATTAAATTGTAGTCATATAAATCAATAATTAATATGAGAGGGGGGAAATTGATTGTATGTATATCCAAGGGACTTCTCAAAGTAAACCCAATTACCAAATAATGTGATGTTAACAATAATTATCCATTGTCTTCTTGAACCCTAAGACAGAAGGAACCTCACATTTCCACTATACAGCCTAAACTTCCCCCAGTCCTGGGACCCTAGGGTAGGGCCCACTTTCCCACATGCTTCTCCCAATTCTTATCAAACAATATTGCATCCTCTGATCGCAACCTAATCAATGCAACAAGTGCCACTCCAGCGTGCTTCACTTCAGACTGTGTCCACAGACTTCAGTTGTGGAATGACAACTCTTCAGCTACAATACATGGGTGAGACCTTTCCTTTCATAGTATTCTCTAATTCCATCCCAGGTGGTTCACTTCCTAACAAAATTCCAAAACCTAGATATAGACCAGGTTCCAGAAGATAGAGCATATGTTCACACATATCCATAAACTAGGGCAAAATATATACCTGAAAGCAGTAGTACACTAGAGTTTGCAGTGAGTGCCCTCCCCAACACTTCATCTCCACTATTACAACCTTTGGGTCCATGATTCTTCAACAATTTGCTTGGCTATGTTTATTAACTCTCTTTTCAGCCACCAGGTTCCAGATACCATCAGGATGCCAGCCAAGCTTCCCTGGACTGAAGACCCCACCAATGCGTCCTGGAGCTCCACTTCCCCAGAGACCCACCCTACTAGGGAAAGAGAGAGGCAGACTGGGAGTATGGATCGGTCAGTCAACGCTCATGTTCAGAGGGGAAGCAATTATAGAAGCCAGACCTTCCACCTTCTGCAACCCACAAGGACCCTGAGTCCATGCTCCCAGAGAGGGATAGAGAATGGGAATGCTATTGGGGGGGGGGGGGATATGGAGATTGGGTGGCGGGAATTGTATGGAGTTGTCCCCCCCACCCTATGATTTTTGTTAATGTTTCCTTTCTTAAATAATAATAAAAAAGCTTTGCAAATGTTGCTTTCCTTTTTTATGTTTCTTTTTCTTTTTTTTTTCTTCATCTCTATTTTATTTGATAAGACTGAGAGGAATTGACAGGGTAGACAGACCTACAGACCAGTTTCATCATGAAATGGACCACCCACACACACACCTTACTGCAAGGTGAGAGCATGGTAATGTGTGTGATCAATCACATTTGCAACCACGACTCCCATAAACCAACATTTTAAAGAAGCCTTTACAAATGATTAAGAAACATATGAAAAAATTTACATGCTCACACAGAATTTTCACAATGAAAATTGTAAAACACACCTTCAATATTTAAAAGGCAAGAGAGCATAAAAATGTATGCTCTCAGACCACAACAGAATTAATTTAGAAATCAAGAACAAATTAGTAACTGAAAAAAATCTCCAAACACAAGCTTAATCAAAATTCTTATAAGGACGGAGTAAGATAACTCTTTTTCTACTCATGTAGACCTGAGGTCACAGAGTTGGGTGCAGGGTTGAGAGAGGTATTAAAAAAGCAGTATAAGGGTCAGTCTATGTCTTGTGGCAGAGCGAGTCAGTGTTTTGGTGGCAAGTTTCTATGGAGATGTAAAATTGTAACCCTGAAACAACTGACATCTTGTAGAAGAACAAATCTTCAAATAAAAAAATTAAATCTATATTTTAAAAAAGTTAGAAACAATGAAACAAAAAACAAATAAAAAATACTTTAAATAAAAACACAATTTAGTTGCATTAAGACAGAAAATTATTCTATGTATGTTAAGTCCCCACATATATGTCAACATTTTGGCATACCCTTTATATCTTGTGAAAGCAGTTTTCTTAAAAAAAAAAAACAAACTACTGTATAACATAATCAATACAAAATGGGAGAGAGAATTCAAACCTGTAAATTAAAAATAGGAACATGTGGAAATCAATTATAAAACCAACCTGTGCTGGATGAAAAACAACTATAGATGTTAGTTCAATTTTCCTGTTGTTTGTACCCTTCAAAATTATAACGTGCTAATTTCCAACATAAAATTCCATAGCCAGGAAAAAGTTTGTATCAATAGTTAAGATAAAAGTGAATATAGTTTTTATAGGCATGCAATTACTTGCAACATTAATTGCTGTTCCAGTTTTAAAGATTATTTGTGAATAAGCTACTAATAGGAAACAGCATAAGTTCTTAAGACACTGCTTTTGACCCTGGCACTAAAGATGATGGGAGGGTGTTCTGATCTCTCTCTCTCTTATTGTCCCATATTTTAAAACAAATATATTAAAATATTTAATATGTATTCAATTTATAATTTTAAAAATAGTGGATACAACCAAAAGTATTGTACTCGGGTGAGACCTTCACTTTCATAGCATTCTCTAATTCCATCCCAGGTTAATCACTTTCTAACCAAGTCCCAAAACCTAGATATACACCAGGTTCTGTGAGAGAGAGCATATGTTTATACGTATCCATAAACAAGTGCAAAATATATACCTGAAAGCAGTGAGTACCCCCCCAACACTACTTCTCCACTATTCCAAGCTTTGGGTCCATGATTGCTCAACAATATGTTTGGCTTTGTATGTTAACTCTCTTTTCAGCCACCAGGTTCCAGATGCCATCAGGATGCCAGCCAAGCTTCCCTGGACTGAAGACCCCACCAATGTGTCCTGGAGCTCCGCTTCCCCAGAGACCCACCGTACTAGGGAAAGAGATTGGGATGCATTGGATCGACCTTCTCGTGGTGCATCCTGTGAGTACCCATTCATTGGGGAAACTGAGGATCCTTCCTAGCCGACTGAATCCACATGGATCCCAGTCACTTTCAAAGCCAGCAATAAGCGGCTCCTGACAGCTTTCAACCTGATGCTGTTGACTGGCTACGGAAGAAGGGCAAACGCTAGAAGAAGAAGAAGGGAAAGAGAAAGGCGGACTGGGAGTATGGATCGGCCAGTCAACATCCATGTTCAGCGGGGAAGCAATTACAGAAGCCAGACCTTCCACCTTCTGCAACCCACAACGACCCTGGGTCTATGCTCCCAGAGGGATAGATGGGAAAGCTATCAGGGGAGGGGATGGGATATGGAGATTGTGTGGTGGGAATTGTGTGTAGTTGTGCCCCTTATACCCTATGGTTTTGTTAATTTATCCTTTCTTAAATAAAAAATAAATTTAAAAATATTTAATATGGATTCAATTTATAATTTTAAAAATTGTGGATACAACCAAAAGTATTGTAAAAGGAAAGCCCCAGTATAATAAATGTATGAGAAACTGAATAAATAGTACTACAATTATTCCACTTTGAAATAAAAAAAGGAAATATCCACCAAGAAAGGTTTCTTGATATTTTCTATAAAATGATGGATTTAAAAGAGAGACTGAAAAAGCTTATGAATTTAAAGTGGTACAAAATGAAAAGAGGGGAGTCGGGCGGTGGCGCAGCGGGTTAAGCGCACGTGGCGCAAATCGCCAGGACCTGCGTAAGGATCCCAGTTCGAGCCCCCGGCTCCCCACCTGCAGGGGAGTCGCTTCACAAGCGGTGAAGCAGGTCTGCAGGTGTCTGTCTTTCTCTCCTCCTCTCTGTCTTCCCCTCCTCTCTCCATTTCTCTCTGTCCTATCCAACAACAACGACATTAATAACCACAACAATGTTAAACAACAAGGGCAACAGAAAGGAAAATAAATAGATAAATAAATAAAAACTTAAAAAAAATGAAAAGAGAGAGAGAGATAAATTCAATGATCTGAGAGAAACAAAATAACATAGTCTAAACAGAGTAAATTAAGAAAATTAGAATGAGATTTGCGTATCTGAGGAGAACAGCAAATTGGGTTTTGTTACAAAAATAGTAATGATAATGTGTCTTAACAAAAGAAAAGCAAAGTCTAGATGAATATATTAATAGTATCTCTTATATTATTAGTAATAGATTCCAAATTGGCTTTTGGAGATAGTACAACAGATAGCAGAGTACACATCTTATTCTGTGTGATGCCCTGGATTCAAATTCGGCACCACATGAAGGTACTAGTATCCCTCTTCTCTTTCTGTCTCACATTCTCTCCTCTTTCTATCTCTCCTCTCTAAAATTAAAAAAAAAAATTAAGGTCATGAAGGCTTCTCTGTGATCTTGTACATGTTTATGCCCCTGGCACTGATAGATGAGAGAGAGAGAAACAGAGAGGAGAGAGAGAGAGAGAGAGAGAAGAGGAGGGGAGAGGAGAGGAGAGGAGAGAGAGACGGGAGAGAGACACAGAAAGATAAAGATAGAAAGATAGAGAGGATACCTGACAAAAAATTTTTGAGTGCATGACTCTCTATATATGTCCAGACAAGCTATAGGATTAAATATAACAGAGTGAATAGTGTTTAAATTTGTAAATATAAACTAAATACTACTAACTACAACATAACTTCAATAGATAGAATTTGGTAAATCAAGATAAAACAGTATGCTAGTTATTTGTAGATGTACAGGGAATCATTAGAACATTTAAAAAATGTTTGCAACTGGAACTAAAAACAGACTTGGGGAAATGTAGGATAAAGATGTCTGGTTTTTATTATTTTCTCCTTTGTAATATTTTGCATATGTAAAAAAGTCAATTGAAAACTCTCAATAAATAGGATAAAAGGCAAAAATAGAAAAGTGAATAGAAAAGGTTTGAAAATTCATTCCTGCAATTAAAAAGTGTAAAAATCATACACACTAAATTCAGAGATTTTAATATATATCTAAATTGACTTTCACAGAGAGAAAGAGAACAGAGCCTGAGCTGACTTAAGAAATAATTAGGGAGTCCTGAGGTAGTGCAGCGGGTTAAGCACATGTGACCTGAAGTGAAAGGACAGGCTTAAGGATCCCAGTTGGAGTGCCTGGCTCCCCTCCTGCAGAGGAGTCACTTCACAAGCGGTTTAGCAGGTCTGCAGGTGTCTATTTTTCTCTTCCCCTCCTCTCTCCATTTCTCTCTGTCCTATCCAACAACGACATTAATAACTACAACAATAAAACAAGGGCAACAAAAGGGAAAATAAATATAAAAAAATAAATAATTAAAATACAATTAAAGGACATCATTAAAGGATAAATTTATGAGCTTTAGATTTAACGTGTTTGTTGAATAACAAACAGAATAAGAAAAGGAAGACACAGTCACATTCCCATAGTTTATAACATCAAATGCTAAATTAAATATTAAGATTTAAGAAAAAAAATATATATATATATCTGTCACTGAGGCTTCCTCACTCTGGGATGATTTTTTTCATGTAGAAATAGAGACAGGATAAAAACTATTATAGTCATGGGCCCTTTGGAATATAACTAAAATACGTCTATTAGCTATCTTCAAAACAGAGAGCCCAAATCTTCATCTGCAATATTCCAGACTTTAGGTTCATAATTAGTCAAAAATTTGTTTGAGTTTATATGTTAACTCTTTTTTCCACCACCAGGTTCCCGATACTTACATGATGCCAACCAGACCTTCCTCAGCAGATGACCCCACCAATGTTTCTGGAATCCCACTTCCCCAGAGTCCCGCACCACTAGGAAAAGAGAGTGAAAGGCTTGAAGTATGGATGGACCTGTCAACGCCCTTGTTCAGCAGGGAAGCAATTACAGAAATAGGACCTTCCACCTTCTGCACCCCATAATGACCCTGGGTCCATACTCCCAGAGGGTTAAAGAATAGGAAACATAGGAGTACACACCTCTTTTTGGTTGGGTGTTATGGAGTCCTTGGGGTATAACCCCAGGAGAGGAATTACTGGATCATATGGAAGGTCCATGTCTAGCCTTCTGAGAGTTTTCCAGACTGCTCTCCACAGAGGCTGTACCAATTTACATTCCCACCAGCAATGTAAAAGGGTTCCTCTGTCCCCACATCCTCTCCAGCATTTGTTGCTGCTGTCCTTTTTGATGTATGCCATTCTTACAGGAGTGAGGTGGTATCTTAGTGTTGTCTTAATTTGCATTTCTCTGACAATCAGTGACCTAGAGCAGTTTTTCATATGTTTGTTAGCCTTTTGGATCTCCTGTGAGGTGAATGTTTTATTCATATCCTGTGCCCATTTTTGGATGGGGTCATTTGCTTTTTTGGTGCTAAGTTTGCTAAGCTCTTTATATATTTTGGTGATTAGTTTCTTGTCTGATGTATGGCATGTGAAGATCTTCTCCCATTCTGTGAGGGGTCTCTCTGTTTGTTTAATAGTTTCTTTGGATGTGCAGAAGCTTTTCAATTTGATGTAGTCCCATTGGTTTGTTTCTGCTTTAGTCTTCCTTGCAACTGGGTTTGATTCATCAAAGATGTCCTTGAGGTATAGGTGGGAAAGTGTTTTAACAATGTTTTCCTCTAAGTATTTGATTGTTTCTGGTCTGACATCTAGGTCTTTGATCCATTTGGAGTTGATTTTTGTTTCTGGTGAGATAAAGTGGTTCAATTTCATTCTTCTGCATGTTTCAACCCAGTTTTCCCAGCACCATTTATTGAAGAGAGCCTCCTTTTTCCATTTAATCCTTTGGGCCCCCTTATCAAAGATTAGATGCCCATAGGTGTTGGGATTTACTTCTGGGCTTTCAATTCTGTTCCACTGGTCTGTGTGCCTATTTTTGTTCCAGTACCATGCTGTTTTGATGATGATGGCTTTATAATATTGTTTAAGGTCTGGGAGTGTGATGCCTCCATTTCTTTTTCTTTTCCTTAAGATGGTTTTGGCAATTCTAGGTGTTTTTAGGTTCCAGATAAATGATTGTAGTGTTTGTTCTATTCTCTTAAAGAAGCTTGGTGGAACTTTGATGGGTATTGCATTAAATTTGTATATGGCTCTGGGGAGAATATTCATTTTGAAGATATTTATTCTTCCAATCCATGAGCATGGGATATCTTTCCATTTCTTGGTATCAGTTTCTATTTCCTTGAGTAGCGACTCATAGTTTTCAGTATACAAGTCTTTCACTTCTTTGGTCAACTTTATTCCTAGGTATTTGATTGATTTTGCTGAAACAGTAAATGGGAGTGATTTCTGGATGTCTTCTTCTTCAGATTTAGTGTATGCATAAAGAAATGCCACTGATTTTTGTACATTGATTTTGTAGCCTGATACCTTGCTATACTCCTATGTTAATAGCAGCACAATTCATAATAGCTAAAATCTGGAAGCAACCCAGGTGCCCAACAACAGATGAGTGGCTGAGAAAGCTGTGGTATATATACACAATGGAATACTATGCAGCTATCAAAAACAATGAACCCACCTTCTCTGACCCATCTGGGACAGAGCTAGAAGGAATTATGTTAAGTGAACTAAGTCAGAAAGATAAAGATGAGTATGGGATGATCCCACTCATCAACAGAAGTTGATTAAGAAGATCTGAAAGGGAAACTAAAAGCAGGACCTGATCAAATTGTAAGTAGGGAACCAAAGTAAAAACCCAGTGGTGAGGGGTAGACATGCAGCTTCCTGGGCCAGTGGGGGGTGGGAGTGGGCAGGAGGGATGGGTCACAGTCCTTTGGTGGTGGGAATGGTGTTTATGTACACTCCTAGCAAAATGTAGACATATAAATCAGTAGTTATGAGAGGGGGAAAATCAATTGTATGTCTCAAAGTTTCTCAAAACACAAACTGAATCTTTTTAATATATAGGCTGTGTATTTGATATGCAGACTCTCTCAAAAGCCTAGACCAAGTAGATTAGAAGCATCCAATAGCACATAAGATACTGGATATTGTACAGCAAACCCTAACAAAAGGACTTTTCAAAGTTAACCCAATTACCAAATAATGTGATGATAACATTAACTATCGATTGTCTTTTTGAACCCTAAGACAGCAGGAACCTCACATCTCCACTATAGAGCCCCTACTTCCCCCAGTCCTGGAACCCTTGGATAGGGCCCACTTTCCTGTATGCATCTCCCAATCCAAACCAAATAAGATTGCATCCACCGATCACAACCTAACCAACGCAACGATTGCCACCTCAACATGCTTCACCTCAGACTGTGTCCAGAGACTTCACGTATGGAATGACAACCCTTCAGCTTCATTACTCGGGTGAGACCTTTCCTTTTATAGTACACTCTAATTTCATCTCAGGTAGTTCACTTTCTAACAAAGTCCCATAACCTAGATATACACCAGTTTCTGTGAGAGAGAGCTTATGTGCACACGTATCCATAAACTACTGCAAAATACATACCTGAAAGCAGTAGTACACTAGAGTTTGCAGTGAGTACCTCCCTAACACTTCCTCTCCACTATTCCAAGCTTGGGATCCATGACTGCTCAACAAATTGTTTGGCTTCGTATGTTAACTCTCTTTTCAATCACCAGGTTCCAGATGTCACCAGGATGCTGGCCAGGCTTCCCTGGATTGAAGACCCCACCAATGTGTCCTGGAGCTCAGCTTCAGCAGAGACACACCTTACTAGGGAAAGAGAGTGGCAGACTGGGAGTATGGACCGACCAGTCAACACCCATGTTCAGCGGGGAAGCAATTACAGAAGCCAGACCTTCTACCTTCTGCAACCCTCAATGACCTTGGGTCCATGCTCCCGGAGGGCTAGAGAATGGGAAAGCTATCATGGGAAGGGGTGGGTTATGGAGATTGGGTGGTGGGAATTGTGTGGAGTTGTACCCCTCCTACCTTATGGTTTTGTTCATTAATCCTTTCTTAAATAAAAAATTTAAAAAATAAAGAATAAGAAAGCTATCAGGGGAGGGGATGGGATATGGAGTTTTGGTGATGGGAATTGTGTGGAGTTGTACCCTTCTTATTCTATGGTTTGTCAGTGTTTCCTTTTTATAAATAAAAATTAAAAAAAAAAAAAAACACAGAGAGGGCGCCGGGTGGTGGGGCAGCAGGTTAAGCGAACATGGTATGAAGTGCAGAACCAGCCTACGGATCTCAATTGGAGCCCCGGGCTCCCCACCTACAAGGGGGACCCTTCACAGGTGGTGAAGCAGGTTTGCAGGTGTCTTTCTCTCCCCCTCTCTGTCTTCCCTTCCTCTCTCCATTTCTCTCTGTCCTATCCAACAACAATAATTACAACAATGCTACTAACAACAATAATGATAGCGCAACAATAAACAACAAGGGCAACAAAAGGGGGGGAAAAAACCTTCAGGAGCAGTGGATTCAAGTTGCAGGCAACAAGCTCCTGCAATAACCCTGGAGGCAAAAAATAAACAACCAACAACAACAACAACAAAAGACAGAGAGAGACAAAACTTGGGAGATGGGGAAAATATCACAAAATCAACGCTTTCCCTGGTATAGTGGGGACCATGTTGTAAGTCTTGTGTACATGATGGAGCAGTATGTTTCCAGATGAGATGTCTATCATTTCCAGGGAATGAATTTTTGAAAAATCCTCATAAGAGGAGAAGATCAAGTGTAACCGCTGTCTTAAAATTAGCTGCAATGCACATTACATGACAACGGTAGAAATTATTAAAAGGCTGAAAGAAAAGGTTTTAAAGTCTACATAGAAATGCTTTCCAAAGTAATATGTTAACCATATCTAAACCTCGCTCTAGCTTTCATAGCAAAATATTTGCCTTGACACAGTTAGTATTGAGCTGACAATTGCATGTCAGCATGCCATTGATAAGACTTAAGAGTAATAAAAAGAAATAAAAAAAGATTCAAGAGAAATATGCCAAAAAACACAGAGAAATGTCAAAGACACCCCACTATCATGTTTTACAACGTAACAATGTGCATTGAGGCAAACTGCATACAAACTTTTTTTTAGTTTGCATGACTAATATTTTTGTCAAATGAAACTATACACTGTTTAAGAGAGATCAATTTGATTTTAATTTGATGGTGAATAAACAAAAAAGAGCACAGAGAATTGAGATTTTTAACTAAGTAGAAACCATTTCTTTAAAAGTATTTATTTATTTACTTATTTATTTTGATAGACACAGAAATTGAGAGGGAAAGGGAGACAGACAAGGGAAAGAAAGAGAGACACGGGCAACAGTGCTTCACTACTCAGGAAGCTTTCCCCATGCAGGTGGGAGGCCTGCAGGCTTGAACCTGGGTGCTAACATAGGGTAATACCTGTGCTCCATCAGGCACAACTTGCTGGCCCAAAACCAAGTCTAAGTACTTCCTGATTTTTCTGGCTGAAAACTATCTTAAATTAATCTGGAGACTTCTAGTGACACTTTGAAAGCAAGATCTTCTCTTTAGAATGTTTTCCCTTTATGTTGAATAAAAATAAGTGTTTCCACAAACTCCTCCTTATATTGCTGATTCAGTGATCTGGAATTATATCATTGTTCTTTTGAAATCCTCTCCCTCCATAAAAATTCAGATATCTCAGACAAGGGATATTTTCCTAAACTAAGTTTTTGGTAATTCTATTCTTCTATTTTTTAACTAGATGAGAAAAATGGGGATGAAAATATATTTTAATGGTCTAAGTATTCAAGTTTACACATGTTGAGTACAAGGAATAGAATAAATTCAAAGACAAGGGTCACTTACAGAACAACTCTAGCTATCTAAAAAATATTTCTTATATGTAATTGATTTTAAAACATGGCAACATCCCTGATACTGTTTTGTTTAATATTGCTGAAAATACTTTCTCTGAAATTTTTTTTCCTAAAGGCAGCTTCTACTTTTCATATATTATACTCAAAGTACAAATGTTTGTGTCAATTGATTAAACATATTATTATGTATAGACTTCTTCAGATTCATGCTATTTCTATGAATAAAAAATGAAACATTTTAGGGAGTTGGGTGGTAGTGAAGCAGGTTAAGGGCACATGGCTCAAAGTGCAAGGACTGGCGCAAGGATCCCTTTTCAAGCCCCCACCTCCCCACCTACAGGGGGAGTCGCTTCACAAGCTGTGAAGCAGGTCTGCAGGTGTCTTTCACTCCCTGTCTCTGTCTTCCCCTCCTCTCTCCATTTCTCTCTGTCCTATCCAACAATGACATCAATAACAACAATAAAAAAAGGCAACTAAAAGGAAGTAAATAAATAAACATTAAAAAATCTTTAAAAACTGAAACATTTTATATTGCAATATAACAGAACTTCATTTTACTTTTAAAGAGTTTAAGAGACTGTTTCTTCACTGTGAGGTTAGTTAAAATACAGGGCATATTTCATGTGAAAATAGGTAACTTACTGCTAATATTCTATTATATTTTACAAGCTATGTAACAGCATATAATAAAGAATTCCCTTTTATATCTCCAGAGTACCAAAAACAGTTGTCAGTCTATTCCTCCAAGCCATGTAACAATGTGACACTTAAGTGATCTCACTGGCTTAGATTTAGTAATAATTTATCTGTAGTACAATTTTAGAAAGGCTTAAGTATATGTGTCTTTTAAAATAGCAACACCTTATGAAAAAGCAGTTGTGATTAAATATTCTCTTTACTCAGGAAGTTCTTGTTCTATTTGATGATTTCGTTATGGCTACTCACTTAAGATGCTTCCCAAGCACCTTCATATGTTTTCTTATGTCATAAAAATCACAATAAAATGCACGTTGCCATAATAATGTCTAGCAAGACATTTTTACCAAGTAGTAGGAACAGTTTCTAAATGCCATTATGTAATTTAGCAGTGAGGCACAACAGGCTACATTACATTGTGAAGTTCTATAATAGGTGTTGAAATTGCCTCTCAGCATCACACCTGGGAGTATCTCTGATATTTTTCCATGACAATTTCACCGGGTTATAAAAAAGGAATAAATGAAGTCATTAAAAAACATTTTTCTTAGACAAATTTAAATGCTTTCCATCAGCCAGTGTGCAGTCATTAAAGCCTGACTCATTTTCTATGGGAAATATTTCACATAGATTTTTTAGCTTCTTTTACTGAAAACTCAAAATTTGTTAAATTTGACTTATTTAAATTTGGTTTCTATCTTGAAAAATAATGGAGGCAATTACCTTTAACTCAATTTCCAAGGTGACAGTTTATCAATCACAGTAATAAGTTCTGTGTTTCTTCATAACACATTTGACTCTAATTTTTCCATCTTTTCCTGGCCTCCAGCTTGCCTTAAATCCTTTGAGGAATCTTCTTTTTCATCTCCTATGAGTGACAATTCCCTCCCCAGCAAAGGATTGTGGAAATTTAAGAAGCAGAATTTGACAATTATATCTCTAAAATAAAAAGGTTTGATAATGATTGCCATTTCATTCGTGGAAACCACATACTATTAATATAAAATGTCAAAGGTTCATCCTGTTTTAATCCAGTAATAGGAAAGGATTAATTATGAGTAGATAATATTTTCAATCATCAACAACATATTCATGGTTACTAAATTGTAAATACACGTTTACTATACCTGCCTTAGTTCTCAAAGTACTAAAAGGCTAGGCTTCCAGTGGCAAATACATAGTACTCAAAATAAATAAATAAATAAAGTTCAACTAAGAAGAAAGAAGAAGTTGTCAACTGTTAAAACATGGTGTTTTGAAAATTTCACGTGTTTTCTGTTGCTTGACTTCGTAGAGTTTACCCTAGCAAGAGTTCCAGTTGCTCCATTATTCTTCCCCAGCACTTGGTACTGTTTTTCTTTTGTTAAAATTTACTATGCTAGTATATGTATAATAATGTCACAGTGTAATTTTAATTTATATGTTCAGAATGACTAATGATGTTTTAACAAAGCAAAACAGCCTACAGGTCTGGAAATAGGCATTTCCAGTGTCCACACCTGGAAAAGAATGGAAGGTGATTTACATGAAATGAATCATTCTGCAGGCCTGGGAACTGGTACTTCCAATCCCACCTATACACCTGGGAAATCAGTAAGTGTTCCCCAGGAAACAAACCTGCTTGAGAAATGGACACTTGTAAGAGAGGATTAAAGGGATCTCACTGGTGGCCTGGAGCTTCCAACCTCAATTTTGACACCTTAAAACAATGAAGTAGGGGGCCTTGTGGTGCTGGCTCACCGATGTTATGCACATAGTAAAGGACCCACTCAAGGATCCCAGTTCGAGCTGCTAGGGGGTCACAGGTCTGTAGGTGTCTATCTTTTTCTCTCCCTATCTTCCCCTCACCTCTCAATTTCTCTCTGTACTATCCAAAAACAAACAAAAATTTTTTTAAAAGGGGGTGGACAGTAGCCCAGTGGTTTAAGCATTCATGGCGCCAAACATTAAGAACTGGTGTAAGTATCTGAGTTCAAGCCCCCAGTTCCCCACCTGCGGGTGGGAGGGTTCGCTTCACAGGCAGTGAAGCAGGTCTGCAGGTGTCTATCTTTCTCTCCCCCTCTCTGTCTTCCCCTCCTCTCTCCATTTCTCTCTGTCCTAACAACAGCAATGGCAACAACAACAAGGGTAACAAAAAATGACCTCCAGAAGCAGTGGATTCATAGTGATGGCACCAAGCCCCAACAAATAAACCTGAAGGCAAAACAACAACAACAACAAGGAAAAAAAATGAAGTAATTTACCTATTTTACTTACTGCAGAAGAAATCTGAAAAAAAAACTTTATAATTGGATTTTTAAAAATAATAAAAATAACATCTGGGGGATAGATTTGGAATAAATTACCTCTCAATCCAACATTATATAATGTCTCTTTATAATTACTATTATTGTTGTTGTTGTTATTTGTAATACAACATTTTTTCAAGCATGGAACACTTAAGGACAATGGGCAGGTGGACCCAGAGAAGAATATACCCACACTTTATTATACTGTTGAGCATTGTTTCAAATATTCATTTGTCAGCCATGCATTTTCCTTGATAAAGTATCATTAAAATATTTTCTTACTTTTTATTACTAAGTTTTTAGTTTCCTGTGGTTGGACTTCAGAAGTTCTTTATATGTTCTGAAAACAAGCCCTTTTTGAGCACATGCTTGCAAATATATTTTCCTGGTTTATAGTTTATCTTTTCATTCTTTTTAAAATGTCGGTCTAGGGAGTTGGGCAGTAGTACAGGAGGTTAAGCACACACGGTGCCAAGCACAAGGACTGGCTAAAGGATCCCGGCTCGCACCCCTGACCAGCCTAAGAATCTCGGTTCCAGCCCCTGGCTCCCCACCTGCAGGGGAGTCACTTCACAGGTGGTGAAGCAGGTCCGTAGGGTTCTATCTTTCTCTCCCCCACTCTGTCTTCCCCTCCTCTCTCCATTTCTGTCTTATCTAACAACAATAAAAAACAAGGGCAAAAAGAGGGAAAATAAAAAAAATATAAATATAATCCTATGGTTTTCTCAGTGTTTTCTTTTTATAAATAAATAATAAAAAAAGAAAAAGAAATTAAAAAGAAAGAAAGAAAGCCAGAATTTGTACCTGCAAGCCTCATCCCAGCCCCTACTTCTCTACTCTTTACATTTAAAAACTCTATTATCCAGGCCGCATGGTTGAGTGCACATCTTACAATGCACAATGACCTGGGGTTCAAACTCCCAGTCCCCACCTGCGGGGGAATGTTTCACGAGTGGTGAAGAAGGGCTGCAGGTGTTTCTCTGTCTCTCTCCCTCTCTATCTCCTCTTCCTCTCCATTTCTGGCTGTCTCTATCAAATAAGTAAACATAATCAAATAAAAAATACCTCTGTTATCAGTCAATTATGTGACGACAGTTGTTTATTACATGAGCCTTCTTCTCAGGCTGGGCTGTGTCAGTGGACCAAATAAGACTGCCCCCCCTCAAAAAAAAGACTGTTTTCCTTGAACCAACACTTGCCTCTTTATTATGTGTGTGTAAGGGGGGGGGGTGCAGGGAGATGGTGTTCAGGTGGAGAGGAGAATAAGACAAAAACAATCAATCAAACAAACAAAAACACTAAGCACTACGCAGGAGATCCCAATGTAGAATGCAGGTTATAGGCAAAAGGAGATTTGTTGAGTCTAGATAGTCATCTAGGGTATGGGGGTTGTGTGTCTAACTTCTGTAATGGACTAGCTGTGAGTTCTTTCTGCACAATTGGAATAAAAATTTCTATAAGTGAGATATGTAAATAATGTAGTTATTGGAAGACAGAATAAGAAAGTAGAATGAATAGAACATACAATTCTTTGACTAGCCCCTAGAAAGGAATAGCAGCTTGTTCATATGTCTGGTGGACTTAAGTAACATTTTGAAATAGATTAATTTCTTTGAATCTATGTCTCCCCAGGCTATTACATTAGCATATGCATGACACATTGAATGTAAAAATCTACTTCAGGCTTAGGATATCTAGTTTTTCTAGCTTTACAGACTTTTTTTTTTTGCAAATATGATTGTCCCTTTAGGTATGGAGATGAATTAGTGGGATGACCTCATGAATTCTCTGCCTGGGTTATTGCTGCTGGGGTCTTTGCTGTCTATGGCATGACTGTCTCAGTTGGCTTGCCCCTGCTGTTAACTAATTGCTTGAGGTGTGAGAGGTGAGAGGTGAGATGTAAGAGGCAGCTCTTCCCTGCTGCCTTAAGAGACTTACATATACAATCAGCCTCAAATCCTAAATTCTGTAACATTTTACTTACAGGGGCAGAGTAGGAGGCAAGCGATTTGGGAGTGCAGATGATGGTTGCAGTCACCGGCTCCATGGATGGTCAGTTCTATCTTGATTTGTTTCCACTGAAAGCTGCAATCACCATATTGCAATCAGAACCCAATAGGACCCTGGGGATTTCCTGAAGCCTCCAGCTAACTGGGTCTGATGAGCCATGCTTTCCAGCACGGTGTGCTAGATTCTATGCCAACAACCCAATGCCACCCATTTTCCAAAAGTGGTAGTTTCTCTACACTCCTACATTCACTATCTGCATACTCTAAGGCCAACAACCGTGGGCATCTTTTCTGTTCTTGGCCCTTTGTGACTCATTATATTATCTGCCTACCTACTGCCCAGTATCCTATGAGGCAACAGATCCCTTCCACTTATCACATTATCCTATGGGACCAAAGAGATTACTCGCTACCAGAAAGCACTGCCTAATTGTCCGAGATACTCCAACTACATTAAACATTAGGCTCACCCTACCTTCTCTGCATGGTCTGCTCACCGAGCTTCCAACAGATTCAATGCACTCACTAGGTAATCATCAGAATCTGTCAAAGCACTGTTCAGACATCCACTTCACCTGGCCTACAACCCCCTTCTCAACCACTAGCTTCTGAGAAACACCAGCCTGTCCAGACTCAACCCAGATTCCATAGTTTGGAACACCCAGAACTGACCAAACTCCACAACAAACATATATGGTTCACCTTCTCAATATTCATGATACATAGTGAGGATACTCAGCTTCACAAAAGGATAAAATAAAAATACCAGTAAAAGAAAAGACAAATAAACAAAAACAGAGAGGTAGGTAAGCTTTCTAGATAGATCCCCAAGTCAGAAATCCTATTGAAGATAACTAAAATGAGGTTGATAAAAGAGAACATCAACAAGATTATAGAAAGCATGAAGAAATGTATGAGAAAAGTTAAAGCAGAAAGCATTGAGCTAAATCACAGTATATTTGTCTTGGGAGGTGAATAGAACTCCCAAGTTAACAGAAGTCAAGAATAGATCACATTAGGACATGAAGTGTCAAAAATCTCATGAATTATATCATTGTTCTTTTGAAATCCTCTCCCTACATAAAAATTCAGATATCTCAGACAAGGGATATTTTCCTAAACTAAGTTTTTGGTCATTCGATTCTTCTATTTTTTAACTAGATGAGAAAAATAGGGATGAAAACATATTTTTAAGTATTCAAGTTTACACATTTTACAATAATCTTGTGAAGATTGAAATTAAACCAAGTATCTTTCAAATTATGAAATAAAATTGGAAATCAACGACAAACACACTTGAAAAAAATCTCATGTATAGATGAAACAATTACCTAGGTCATCCAGGTAATCAAATAATAAATATAATGATTTCTAGAAACAAGCATGAAGACACAAATCGTCAGAACCTCTTGCATACAGAAAAAATAGTATAAAAGGGAAGTTAGTGGAATCACATCAGAACAATGAGAAAAATCTCAAATAACTAATGTAACCTATATCAAAAGGAACTAAGATTGTAATAAATTAGAATCAAAATTAGGAGACTAGTGAGCAGTAGTAAATAAAAAAATAAAACTAAGATTTGTTTTAATAGGAAAAACAAAAATTAAATGACAAACCCTTAACTAGGGACTCTAAAAAATGTGGAGAAAACACCTACTGTGGGATAAAAAAATAATAAAAAATAAACAGATACCACAGAATCACAAAGTTTGGACTTTTGAAAACCAGGAGTAAAGGGGCAAATTCTAAAAATCCGACAACTAACCAAGACTGACTCAGTAGGATAAAACTTAAACAGATATTTCACAAGCCAGGAAATTAAAAGTTACCAAAAGTCTACACTCTCAAACAAAAATTCAGGAACAGACACTTTAACTTACTTATTTTACTAAACCTACAATGTTAATGTATTACCTATTTTCATGCTTTCCCTATATTGAGGAGAGGGGAATTCTTTCTAAGACTTGTATGAGTTTAACCCTGATACCAGAATTATGTGGACAAAGCACACTTCAGACCAACAATCTTAACGTGCATAGATGCAAAGATTCTAAAGAAAGTCTTAGCAAGCCAAATTCAAAGTATTTTTTTCATTATAATAGAAAGACTAGATAGAGATAGAAAGGTGAGCGAGGGGGATGAGGAAACAGGAAGAGAGAGAGAGAGAGAGAGAGAGAGAGAGAGAGAGAGAGATCATATCGCAAAACTCCTCTGATTCCATGCGAGCACCCATGTACTCTTAGAATTCCAACTGTTTCACATGTATGGCAAGGTACATGCCCTACCCAGTGAGCCACTACTCTGAGCCCACTGGAGTTAAACTTATATAAATTTAGCAAAGGAAGTGAAAAGCCTCTACACTGACAACTTATGGCTAAAACAAACCAAAGAAGTAATCAGAAAAATAGAAAGATAATCTCTGAATATGAATTGGAACAAATAGCATTATCATGGTCCGGGTGGTGACACATCAGATTAAGTGTACATACTACCAAATGTAAGGATTAGGGTTCGAGCTCTCACTCCCCACCTGTAGGAGGTCTGCTTGACCAGTGGTAAAACAGGTGTGCAGGTATCTATCTTTTTCTCTCCCTCTCTATCTCCCCATCTTCCCTGTTTCTTTCTGTCATATTTAATAAAAATCAGAAAAAAATGGCCACCTGGAGCTCTGGATTCACAGTGCCAGCACTGAGCTCTAAAAAAATAAATAAATAAATAAATAAATAGCAATAATAAAATAAATAAATAAAATAGCAATAAAAAATAAAAATAAATAAATAAATAAAATAGAAAAAAGTAACATCAAAATTACTCTCCTACCCAAAGAATTATACAGACTCAATGCAGTCCTTATCCAAGTTTCTTTTTTTTATTCTTCCTCAATATTGCTTTGGTAATCCTACAGACTTTGTTATTCCTGATAAACTTCTGTAGCTTTTATTGTACTCCTTTTAAGAAGTTTGGTGGTACCTTGATTGGGAGAGCAATAAATCTGTATATGGCTCTGAGTAGAATTATCATTTTAACAGTACTCATTCTTCAAATCCAAGAACATAGGATATCTTTCCATTTTGTATCTCTGTTTAATGAGTGACTCATAATTTTCAGTACGTAAATCTCTTATTTCCTTTGTCAACTTTATTTCTAAATATATGATTATTTATTCTGCTATAGTAAAAGAGATTGATTTTTTAATGTCTTCGTCTACATAGAGGAATGCCGCTAATCCTTATATTGATTTTGTAGCCTCCTACTTTACTATACTATTCAATGATTTTCAGGAATTTTCTACTGGATTCATTAGGATATTTTGTATGTATGATCATATCACCTGCAAAGAGTGGCAAGTTAGCTTCTTCTGTTTTAATCTGAATGCCTTTAATTTTGTCTTGCCTAATTTCCATGGCTAGGACCTATGTTGAATTGTAATAGAGCCAGTGGCAGCTGTGTCTGGTACCTGATGAGAGAGAGAAAGCTTTAAGCTTCTCTCCATTGATGATGATGTTGGTTGTATTTTTGTTGTATATAAAATCAACCTGTTTGAGTAATCTCCCATCTATTCCTGTTTTTTTTTTTTTATGCTTTGATCATGAAAGGATGCTGGATATTGTCAAAGGATTTCTCTGCATCTATTTGAATAATCATATGGTCTGTTGCTTTCCCTGTATTGATATGGTGAATCTCATTTATTGATATATGTATATTAAACCAAACTTGCATCCCCAGGATAAATCTCACTTGGTCATGGTCCTCAATATTCTTAAAGTACTGCTATTTCTGACTGGCTAAAATTTTATTGAATATCTTAGTGTCTACATTCATCAGTGATATTGGTCTATAGTTTTATTTTTTAGTTACATATGCTTGGTTTGGTATCAGGGTGACATTGGTATTATAGAAGATGTTAAGGAGTATTCCTGTGTCTTGAACAGTTTGGAAGAGCTTTAAGAATGTAGGTAGTACCCCTTCCTTAAAAGTTATGTAGAATTCATTTACAAAACCATCTCGGCCTGGACTTTTGTTGTTGAGGAGGCCTTTGATTACATATACACAAAAAAGTACTATGCATCTGGTAGAAATTATGAGGTCTTCTCCTTTGCAATGTCATGGTCAGAACTTGAGAGCACCATGCTAAGTGAGGCAAGGGGAAAAAAGAGAATGACCTCACTTATAGGTAGAATAAGAATAAAGGACAGTAAGGAAAAACCCAGGGTGAAACTTGGACTTGGCTTGACATACCGAACCATAACAAAGCACTTGTTTTAACATTTCATATATATATATATACCCCCCCCCAGCAATGATATATGTTTGTGCTAAAAGCTTGTTTGGTTAATAGCCATCAGAGTTTTTCTGAGTGGTGGAGACAACCACTGTGTTAAGTGAATTTACATATAATGCATGTGGAAAGAGTCTCTTGGTTGGTTAAGATAGAACAGCATTGCTTTTTCCTTTAATCCAGAAAGTGTAATTTATTCTTACAATATCAATTGTTGTTATTCCCCTTTGTGGGGATTATCAGTACTGTGGAGTGGAAGAGATATGTGGGGCCATTGAGTAGGAAGTCACTGCAACCATTTAATCTTTAACATATTTATTTATTTGATAGAGACAAACCAGAAATTGAGAGGAAGGGGGAGGTGGAAAGCAACAGGGAGACACCTGCAGCACTGCTTCACTACATGTGAAGCTTGGCCCCTGCAGGTGGGACTGGGGGCTTGAACCCAGGTCCTTATGTATTGCAATGTGTGTGCTCAACTTCTACCTCCGGCCATCCTTGCAACCATTTTCTCTTTGAGTGCATATTTCTTGGTACATTTTGGGATATAAGCAGACATTTTGCAGTTCCAAAGGGTACCTGATAGAGATAAAAACTGTGAGGGAGAGGTGGTGGGGCTCCTGGTTGAGCACATACATTGTAGTCACCAAGCCACCTGAAGGGGGAGATTTCATAAGTAGAGAAAAAAGTTTGCAGGTCTCTCTCTCTCTCTCTCTCTCTCTCTCTCTCCTTCCTTGCCTCACCCTTTCCTCTTGCTTTCTCAGTTGCAAAACAAAATTTAAAATTTTTAAATAATAAAATTATTTAGATAAAATTTTAAAGGAATAATTTCAGGAAAGATGTTTTAATGAATAGCTCTTTGTACTTTGCATGACTATGTGTATGTTTCAATAGTATCAGTGTTTCAGGTGGAAGTTTCTCTAATTATTTTTTCATCAATGATAGCATGGAGTCAATCCATTTTGGATATTAGTGCATAGTCAAGAATTTAATATAGTGAAAAAAATAACATTATGGTTTTAAGTCCCTGAGATGAGAAGAATTCTATTACAGCACATTGTAAAGTAATAGAGTAAATTAATAATCTTAGGCTCAGTCCTGACTGATGCAACCGCACTCTGTCATTTTATTATTGAATCGAAAAGATAAGGAAATGTTGTGGTACAATAAACAGTGAAAAATTGTAATATGAAAGGAGACCACCTGGCACCAAAACAAAGCAGGACTAGAACGACTTCAGGAACCCACCAAATCACCAGTGAGTGCAAATGCCAAAGGAGAGATTAAGCAGCTGGTAACAGTCCAGCAGTTTACCAGTTGAGTCACCATCTCCAGTCTGCTTTACCAACAAAAAGACAGCTGAAGGGAGGAACCAGAAAAGACCTAGAATTGCCAAAACAATCTTGGGAAGAAAAAACACTACTGGAGGCATCACACTCCCAGATCTCTAATTGTATTATATGGCCATTTTAATCAAAACTGCTTGGTACTGAAACATGAATAGACACACTGACCATTGGAATAGAATTGAGAGCACAGAAGCCCCCACACTTATGGACATCTAATCTTTGACAAAGGTGCGCAGACTATTAAATGGGGAAAGCAGTGTCTCTTCAACAAATGGTGTTGGAAAAAATGAGTTGAAACATGCAGAAGAATGAAACTGAACCACTATATTTCACCAAATACAAAAGTAAATTCCAAGTGGATCAAGGACTTGGATGTTAGACCACAAACTATCAGATACTTAGAGGAAAATATTGGCAGAACTCTTTTCCACATAAATTTTAGAGACATCTTCAATGAAACAAATCCAATTACAAAGAAGACTAAGGCAAGTATAAACCTATGGGACTACATCAAATTAAAAGCTTCTGCACAGCAAAAGAAACCACTACCCAAACAAAGAGACCAGACCCATCACAGAATGGAAGAAGATCTTTACGTGCCATATATCAGAAAAGAGTTTAATAACCAAAATATATAAAGAGCTTGCCAAACTCAACAACAAGGAAAAAATAACCCCATCCACAAAATGGGGAGAGGACATGGACAGAATATTCACTACAGAAGAGATCCAAACGGCCAAAAAACACATGAAAAGATGCTCCAACTCTTTGATTGTCAGAGAAATGCAAATAAAGACAATGAGATACCACTTCACTCCTGTGAGAATGTCATACATCAGAAAATATAGCAGCAGTAAATGCTAGAGAGGTTGTGAGGTCAGAGGAAACCTCCTGCACTGCTGGTGCAAATGTAAATTGGTCCAAACCCTGTGGAGAGCAGTCTGGAGAACTCGGAGAAGGCTAGAAATGGACCTACCCTATGATCCTGCCATTCTTCTCCTGGAGATATATCACAACACACCAATCCAAAAAGATTTATGTACACATATGTTCTTAGCAGCACAATTTGTAATAGCCAAAACCTGGAAGCAACCCAGGTGTCGAACAACAGATAAGTGGCTGAAGCAAGTTGTGATATATATATATATACACAATGGAATACTACTCAGCTATTAAAAATGGTGACTTCACCATTTTCATCCCATTTTGGATGGAGCTTGAAAAAATCATCTTAAGTGAAATAAGTCAAAAACAGAAGAATGAATATGGGATGATCTCACTGAAAGGCAAAAGTTGAAAAACAAGATCAGAAGAGAAAACACAAGTAGAACCTAAATTGGAGTTGGTGTATTGCACTAAAGTAAAAGACTTTGGTGTGAGTAGGGGGGAGAGTACAGGTCCAAAAATGATGACAGAGGACCTACTGGGGTTGTCTTGTTATATGAAAAACTGAGAAATGTTATGCATGTACAAACTATTCTATTTACTGTAGAATGCAAAAAATTAATCCCCCAATAAAGAAATTATAAAAGTAAAAAATTCATTATAGTTTATATGAAGAGTATTAAATAAGAAATATAAAATTACAGGGGTAAACCATTAGTAAGTCACTAATAAACCATATACAACAGACTAGAAAACATCTCAGTGGTATAGCATTGTACTTGCAAGTGTGAGGTCCTAAATTGGATCCCTGGTACCATATATTATGCTACAGTGATGTTTTGACATTTCTCTTTCCTTCATCAAGGATTAAATAAAATTTTAAAAATAAAATTAAATAAAATTTTAAATATAAAGTTAAAAATAACTTTATAGCAGAAGCTATAAAGGACCAGCATAAGGATCCTGGTTTGAGCCTTTCCCCCTCTCACTTCTCTCTGTCCTAGCCAACACTGACAACATCAATAACAACAATAATAACTACAACAACAATAAAAAAAACAGTAAGAGCAACAAAAGGAAAATTAAATAAATAAATTAAAAATTAAAAGAATAAAAAATACAGCTTATAAAGGTTTGTATAGAAAATAATCAAATATAGTACAAAATACAAAATATTATTTTTTGCAGACATACATACTTATGCCTTCCTTAGCTTTAATGGAGTAAAGGAAATGAACTCTATTCGACAAAATTGATAAAAAAATCCAAAAGTAGGTTAGATAAATAAGGAGGAAATATAATGAGAGCTGAGGTTTTAAGAAAGTGCAATAGTTTTTTTTTTTCATTTTAATTAGAAATTACAGAGAAAGTTGTACTAAAGCTAATACAAAACTTTGTCAGAAAAGATGTGAGTAAATACTGAAGCTGTAGAGATAGGTTAAAATTTGGGAGGAATGGCTTACTGTCACATTCACAGCATGAACACTGGTAGTTCAGATGAGAATACTGCTGATGCTTTTTAAAGTGGTACATGTTACATGCATGATATCAGGAAAAAAATTTAGAATTAGTGCAGGTAAAAACAAAAGAGAAAAGCAAAAAAGTACTTAACTGTGAACTACTTAAATGTGAAAAGGAAATAAAATGAGATGAATGAGTAGAAAGAGTAAATAATTGAAACAGTGCTTCAAAGATCACAGGAAATCTCTGAAAGCAGTAAGAAACATTATAGAGGTTGATTAGAAAGAAGAAAGTGATGAAGTTTGTGGCAGTCACTCCACAAATGAAAAGTGATTGTAGGTTAAAGGATGAGTGAGCTGGGGCAAGCTTGGATTTCTTGATAAAATATTTAGAGAGGTTACAAACTCAGGAACATGTATCAATTTAAAAATAGTGGAACTGAAACTGAAAAGAAAATATTGTTAATTATCATTTAACCTCCCTGAGTTAACTATTTCCAGCACTCTCCTTTCCTTTTAAGAAACACTACTGTAAATGTATTGATATTATAACAGTTTGATTGCCATTGACAATTGTATGAAATATTTGCTTCATTTCTAACAGCTCTACAGTGAAATACAATATATATAGAAAAGATGAATATAGATAAAATAATTTAAACAATGATTAAAATATAGCTCTGAAATGATCTACCACATATACATTCTAATGATAAATATCAGAACATTGGAAATTATCTCAAGCCCCCATGTATCCCGTAATGTTCACAATCTCTGTCTTACACAACCACGTTCCGGTATTATGTGGCAATAACTACTAACATTTCAACATAGACTTGACATAACTTGACATAACTGCATTACTAAACAAGATAGATTGATGTCTTTAAATTATATAAATGAATAATTCAGCATAATTTCTTTTGTAACTTTTTTTGGAACCCAATGATATATTTATAAAATGTGGAGGCAAACCAATTCTCCTACTTGCTGGTGGAAATGTAAATTGGTCCAACCACTATGGAGAGCAGTCGGGAGAATTCTCAGAAAGCTAGAAATGAACCTGCCCTATGACCTGGTAATCCCTCTCTTGGGGATATATCCTTGTGGGTTTATAATGCATGTTTGATCATGGATGGTTGATGATCCGGAAGCTCGTCTATCAGACTCCCCTTGGCATACCAGCCTTGTGGTCTAGCAAGATGTGGCCAGGGTATGAGGAGAATCCCAACCTTTCTATTAGCCTTGCTGCATCACCCCACCCCTCCTTCTTCTGGTGGGCTTCACCTTCTTCAACGACTGCCTCCAGATTCAAAGGAGGTCTCGAAACTTTACATCAGGCTCAACCTGACGCTGTTGACTGGCTACAGAAGAAGGGCAAACACTAGAAGAAGAATCTTCTTTAAATGTCTATTTCCTCATTTCTGCATCACCATCCATACCTTCTCATTGCCTTGCTCTCTTTTCCCTTATAAGGAGATATTAGTCTCGTTGGCCAGCTTGGCTAATTCCTCTGCACAGCTAACCCTTTATAAACTTGTAAAAGGTCCCGTCCTCTGCTACGGTACTCTAGGGAGGTTTGTGTATCATCCACTGCCACAGTACGCTGGGAGAACTCAGCGAACTCACTCCTGCCTCTTCTAGCTGAAGGCTCCCCACGCTCTGTCCATCTCCTGGTAGCCAACAGGCCAGACAGGGAAATCGGAGCTGGGCTAGTTTGCCCCCCACACACACACAGGAACCTAACATATCCTAAGGAACCAAAGACACCCATCCAAGAAATCAGTGTATACCTATGTTCACAGCAGCACAATTTGTAATAGCCCAAACCAGGAAGCAATCTAGATGTCTAACAATATATGAGTGACTGAGAATGTTGTGGTATATGTACACTACGGAATACTATCAACTATTAAGAATAATGAATACACCTTCTTCATCTCATCTTGGATGCAAACATATTGAGAAAATTCAGAAAGAGAAGGATGAGTATGGAATGATATCAATCACAGGCAGAAGTTGAGAAATACTAACAGGAGAATGACTAAGCAGAAGGGTTACTTTAATTCCACTGTGGCTTGCAATGATTTCAATGCTGTTGAATTTGCTGATACTATCTTTGTAGCCTAACATATGGTATATTATTGAGAATGTCCCAATAAATCTAGTCTACTCATATCTTCACTTTCCCATGTTGATATAATTAGGATGGTCTCAAGTCTTTATGAATAGTCCTGGTTTCCTTTTTTTAAAAAATAATATTGTAGATACTAATTTTATTTTATTTTTATTTATTTTTAAATTTTATTTATAAAAAAGAAACTGACAAAACCATAGGATAAGAGGGGTACAACTCCACATAATTTCCACCACCAGAACTCTATCCCATTCCATCCCCCAATAGCTTTCCTATTCTTTAACCCTCTGGGAGTATGAACCCAAGGTCATTGTGGAATACAGAGGTGGAAGGTCTGGCTGGCATCTGGAATTGCTTCCCCGATGAACATGGGCATTGAAAGGTTGATCCATACTCACAGCCTGCTTCTCTCTTTCCCTAGTAGGGTGAGGCTCTGAGGAAGCAGAACGCCAGGACACATTGGTGGGGTTGTCTGTCCAGAGAAGTCTGGTTGGCATCATGCTAGCATCTGGAACCTGGTGGCTGAAAAGAGAGTTAACATATAAAGCCGAACAAATTGTTGACTAGTCATGAACCTAAAGGCTGGCATAGTGCAGATGAAGAGTTGGGGGTCCTTCATTCTGTAGATAGCTAGTAGGCATATATTTAGTTATATTCCAAAGGGTCTGTGGCTATACTAGTTTTTTGTTGTTGTTGTTTTTGCTTTTCCCTGAGCCTGAAATTTGATAAGCAGGCAGATCCAAGTTACTGTCTGGGAAGATGATGGCTAAAAAAAAGGACCAGAAAGCTGGATCAGGGATGAGAGTAGCTCTCAACTATGGGAACAGTGTATAAATATTGTTAACTATAAACCCCATCAATTTAATGTGATCTGGGGATCATATTCAGCTTAGGAGCCTATATGACCTCTGCATCCCTATAGATCTGAGCTCACATTCTGTGGTCGTCATTCCAAGCTGCCACAATATCAGGCCCCATCATCCTCAGGAGTAGCATAGAGTATGTTGTCCAGCCTCCCTTTGGGGGATAGAGCATTCTCTACCATTGTTGATTCAAGGTGAAGACAAGGTCCTATGGGGGTCCACAAAGGGGTCTGTTTTGTTGTTCCTGATAAGAGATGGTAGGTAACAATGGGAAAAGGGATTTATTCGAGGTCTAGGTCCATTGTATCTGTTTGGGAATCTCAGGGTTCCCTGACTAGGGAGGGCCCCAGCTGATGGGGTGGCCTGAAAGTGACTAAAGAGTCATCATTAAATTTTGCCAGGATTTTGCCCTTATTCAACTTTTGAAGTCCTTGCTTTGATAAGGATAGCTTGGAAATGAGTGAGGGAAGTATAATAGGAAATAGGTGAGGAGGGTATCTAATTCTAAGTAGACACTATTTCATTATGAACATCATACTGACCCACTGTAGACTATTGTGCACTTTTGCTTTCAGGTATCTATTTTGCCCTAATTTATATATACATGTGAATATATGACCTATCTCATGGGACCTGGTCTATATCTATGATTTGGGACTTTGTTAGAAGTGAACCACTTGGAATGGAATTAGAGAATCCTATGAAAGGAAAGGTCTCACCCAAGCAATGAGGCTGAAGGGTTGACATTCCATGCCTGACATCTCTGGACACAGTCTGAAGTGAAGCATGCTGAGGTGGAACTCCTTGTGTTGATTAGGCTGGGATTGGCAGAGGCGATATCATTTTGTATGAACTGAGAGAAGCATGCAGGAAAGTGAGCCCCACTCTAGAGGTTCCAGGACTGTGAAAATATAGACTTTATAGAGGAAGTGGGAGGTTCCTGCCATCTTGGGGCTTAAGAAGGCAATAGATAAGTTACTGCCATAATCACATTATTTGGCAATTGGATTAACTTTGAAAAATCCCTTTGTTAGGATTGCTGTATCATACACAACATCACCATAATTTATGTCCTTTGACATTATCTGTATATACCTGCGCCACCTGTTGCTTCTGTTCTCCCTGGCCTAAGCTTTTTTTTTTTTAAATTTATTTTATTTTATTTATTTATTCCCTTTTGTTGCCCTTGTTGTTTTTATTGTTGTAGTTATTATTGTTGTTGTCGTCGTTGTTGGATAGGACAGAGAGAAACAGAGAGAGGAGGGGAAGACAGAGAGGGGGAGAGAAAGATAGACACCTGCAGATCTGCTTCACCGCCTGTGAAGCGACTCCCCTGCTGGTGGGGAGCCAGGGTTCGAACCGGGATCCTTATGCCAGTCCTTGTGCTTTGCGCCACCTGCGCTTAACCCACTGCGCTACAGCCCGACTCCCTGGCCTAAGCTTTTAAGAGAGTCAACATATCAAACACTCAGCCTATGGTCTGTGCATTAAAAAGTTTGATACATTCAATTTTTCCTCTCTCATATTAAATATATAGTGATTTATATGACTCCAAATTAATAGGAGTGTTTATGTAAACACCATTCCACCACCAAAAGACTGTGTTCCATCCCACCCATCCACCCCACCCCCGACCCTATGCCCTATGATGCTGAATATCCAACCTCACCCTCAACCCAGGGTTTTTACTTTGGTGCCCTACTACAAATTCAGTCAAATCCTGCTTTGAGTTTCCCTCTCTGCTCTTCTTTCTCAACCTCTGTTTATGAGTGGGATCATCCCATACTTGTCTTTATCTTTCCGACTTAGCTCACTTAACATAATTCCTTCTAGCTCAATCCAAGAAGGGTCAAAGAAGGTGGGTTCATTATTCTTAATAGCTGAGTAGTATTCCATTAAGTATATATACCACAGCTTTCTCAGCCATTCATCTGTTGTTGGACACCTGGGTTGCTTCCAGGCTTTAGCTATTATGAATTGTGCTTCTATGAACATAGGCATGCAAATATCTTTTTGACTGTGTATTATGGAGTCCAGGGAGTGTATCCCTAGGAGAGGAATTACTGGGTCATATGGAAGGTCCATGCCTATCCTTGTGAGAGTTCTCCAGACTGCTCTCCTTCTTCTGTTTAATATTTTGGGCCCCCTATCAAAAATTAGATGTCCATAGGTGTTGGGGTTTAGATCTGAGCTTTCAATTCTGTTCCACTAGTCTTTGTGCCTATTTTTGTTCCAGTACCATGCTGTTTTGATGATGATGGCTTTATAATATAGTTTGAGATCTGGGAGTGTGATGCCTCCATTTCTGTTTCTTTTCCTCAAGATGGTTTTGGCAATTCTAGATGTTTTCTGGTTCCAGATAAATGATTGTAGCTTTTGTTCTATTCTCTTGTTCGAACTCTGATGGGTATCACGTTAAATTTATATGTGGCTCTGTGGAAAATATTCACTTTGATTATATTAATTCTTCCAATCCATGAGCATGCTACAGACCAATATCTTTGATGAACATAGATGCCAAAATATTAAACAAGATCCTGGTCAACTGGATACAGTAGTATACCAAAAAGATTGTTCATCACGGTCAAGTGGGATTTATCCCAAGAATGCAAGGCTGGTTCAACATATGTAAGTCAATCAATGTCATTCACATCAATAACAAAAACCAAAAACCATAACCATATGATTATCTCAATAACAAAAACCAAAACCATATGATTATCTCAATAGATGCAAAGAAAGCCTTTGACAAAATCCAACACCCATTCATGCTCAAAACACTACAAAAAATGGGAATAGATGGAAATTTCTCAAGATAGTGGAATCCATATATAATAAACCTATAGCCAACATCATACAGCTCATCTCTGGTTTACGTTGGTGCTGGGAATAGATCTTCTGATCTCAGAGACTCAGGCATGTTAAGTCTTTTGCACAACCATTGTACTATCTCCCCAGCCTAGTATTGATTTTCTTTTTAGGAGATATCTGATAAATGTAAACATATATAATTATAACTCAAATATATATATGTATATATATACATATATATACATATATATATGTATATATATATATATATATATATCCATCACAGCCAGTATTTTCTGACTCCCACTTCATATTCTTAATCCATCACAGAATTACTGAAATATTCCAATTTTTCTGGAAAAATCTTTTACTACTTAACAGTAATCTGTTCATTTTAATCTAAATTTTTTTATATAGACTTATAGAATAGTGAAGCAAATATCCATATAAAATGTATACTTTCAATAATGTAAACAGTAACTTTGATAGAAATGAAAAAAACCCACTTTTTTAATTACATGGAAATTAAAGGAAATGACACAGGGATTGTTTCTTCAGGAAATGACAATAAATCTCACAAATTCAGTTTCTTTTGTTTGTTTTTTACATTTGAATTGTCTGATTTCTATATCTCTACAATCCTCAGCTCTTGGTAGTCTTCAATGTCAGGACCATGATTAGCAAATAAGTTGTGAGAACAAGCAGTTTTGAGGCTCTGAATAGAACACATTGTGTTTACAGTTCTTCAAAGGTTTTCTAGAGTAAACTGAAGACAAATTGTTTATTGACTCACGGAATAAGCCCTCTTAAGAAAGCTTTAATTTGACTTGACTTGGATATCATTCGAAGGTAAAATCCCCATACCCTAGGGAGTGTGTGTGTGTGTGTGTGTGTGTTTAAAGAAAGTGGCAATTGTTTAAGATCATGCCTGCTTGAAAGTAATACCAGCTAGGAAAACAAAAGATGACATTTTCTGAATTATAATGGAAGGTCTTCATTCTTTATCTGACTGATAAAGGAATCAGATACCCACCATTTTGAGACTGTTTATATCATTCACTAAAAATAGATATGTACTCTTTATATATGTGGTCATAAAAGCTCATGCATATATGGTTCTGCTTTTCTATGGAAAATAAGGCATCTTTGTTAAGCAGGTATAACTTTTTAATTTCAAATATTATCTGACTTGAGGTTTTAAAACACAGAGTTAGATATTTAGATTTTTCATCTATATATTTAATCTCTACCAATACAATTTAAGAATGATTCACATTGCATTATAATAACAGTAAATTTAGATAAACAACATGTGTCTAAGTTAGATGTAACACAAAACTGATGACTCATAGTCTATGCCTCAACTATTTCCAAAATTTCCAAAATAACTGCAATGACTAATTTTCTGCTCTGATTTAGACAAGTAACAGGGTGCCTATTACAAATACCTGCCCATTTTGTAGGCCAGAGATTTTTTTTTCCATAGTTTGAATGAAAATAAACCACTGCTTAACTTTGTGACATTCCTGCTCATGCACAAATTAAAACTAAATCCTCTTAGAAAGTCTGATCTTCTTTTGTAGACAGATTGTCTCCATTTTTTTTCACTCATGAACATCAGCTCTCTTAAATCCAACCTGATCTCAAATTTTGCTATAGATCAATTTTTAAATTTTTTCACTTATTTTTGTTCTATAGGGATATGTAGAGACTTCAATAAAGTATGTATTTATTCTACAAAGAGCCAACTTAATTGAGAAATAAGGTAAAAATAAGTAGTTATGGACCAAAAATAATCATTATTGCTATTGATAAAACTTATTTGGACAATACAGCTTATCCTCTGTTGGAAAACAAGCCTGGTAATTCTGAAGTTCAGTTAAACCTACCATACTGATCCTTTTCCCCAAACCCTAACATAGTAAAGTATTGGAGATAATGCGTTCTTTCTGAAGAAAAAAACACTTACTTAAAAAGGAAGGCTTGCTTAACTGTTTCTTTAAAGATAGTAAGGGAGTGAGAAGAGGAAAAGGAGAAAGAGAGAAACCATAGTACCAAAGCTACCTTCAATGTAGTGAGAACTAGTAGTTGGCCAAGTAGCAAATCAGTCATACTATCAAAGTAAGCTATTTTGTCATATGTTCAACACTTAGCTGGTTTCTGTTTCAGATGTTAGTCAGATAAAGTTAATTTTGTTCCTTAGAGGCAAGTGTCTCAGTGCGTATAGAGATACTAGAAATTGGATTTCATAATGTATAAGAATCAATTTTTTTTTTAACAGATGGGCATTTAGTTTAAGTTTTGAAAGTTAAATCAACAAAATCCAAGGCACTAGTATATTTGTCGTAGTAAGAACAAATACAGAAAATTCTCACCCCTTTACTCCTTTTATTTCTCTGCCTCTATCTGAAAAGAAACAGTTTCCATTTGTGCATTATTAAATTTGGTCATTGTATTACATAGTTGTTTTTCTTTTGTTTTTTATCCCTAGCTTTATTTCTGGAGTTTGGTGCCTATACAAGTTCAGCACTGGTTCCAGAGTTCTTTTTTTTTTTTTCCTGATAGACACAGAAATAGCAGGTAGGGGTTGGAGGGAGGGGGGGACCTACAGGGCTATTCTGAAGGTGGGGACTGATTAATTGAGATTTGGTCCATGTGCCTGGTAATGTGTGTGCTCTATCAGGTACGCCACCACCACTCATGCAGTTGACTTTAACTATCTTACTAAGTTTAAAATACTAAAGAGTGGACATGGAGAGAATTATATTTTCTTTAGTCTAGGTCTGTGATTATTTTTTTGTTGTTGTTTATTGTGGGGAATCAATTTAATTTCTTTAAGTATTTGATTATAGACTTTCTTTGTAAATATGTAATAATATAGTTATAATAATGAATGTCAACACTATTATTATGATATTTATAAAGTTTATTTTAACTTTATTTTCTTCTTTATTTGTCTGGGGAGATAGTATAATTGTTATGCAAAAAGACTTTCATACCTGAGGCTATCAGGTCTCATCTAAGGTACATACATCATGTGACTATATTAAAAAATTAAGTATTTCTTGATGTTATGATCTTATACTGTTTATTCTGTTTATGGTCACATTTTTGTAATATATATGTGAACTCAAAATATACTTTGAAGACTCAACACTACATAACTTTTTTCAAACATCTAGAGCACAGATAGTTTTTCTACTTTAGTCTCTAGTTACTTATCCTGTCAGCAAGAAATAAAGTTCTCTTTGGTAGAATATTGAATGATCAATAGTGATTTTTAATCTTCATTTGTGGATATATATATATATATATATATATATATATAGCACTTGCAGAAAATTTATTGTATAGAATTTGCATATTAGGCAGATACTTCCCACCTAATAAACTAAAGCCTTTGTAAATTGTAAAATATTTAGTCCAGGAAATACTAAGTGATAGTAGTTGCAAATTACTTCCTTTGTTATGCCAATATCATATAACTTTCAATAGAGTTAAAATTATTATTTTTCCTTAATTAAAATATTTCCAGGAATAATAAAGTTGTGTTACTGTAAAATTCACCTACAGAAAGAAATTGTCATAATTTCACTTTGACAAGTTATATCAAACCTGAGTAGTCTATTATGTATGTGATATATCATAGAAAACTGTTACTCCTCTGTCTTTAGAAGACTTTGCTAATGTCTTTGATCTTAGATAAAAACCAATCATTGATATATCTTCATTTGTATATAAGTTATTTCTGCCTTATTCTGAGGTTAGACATTCAAAAATAGATATTGTCCCAACTATTTTAATATAAAATTGGTTTATTTTTCTCCTGTTTATCAGGTTCTTTTTCATAATTTCCCTGGGTTGTGAGTCAGAGTCATTTTTTTCACATGAAGTAATGTATATTTTTGAAATTAAGTCTTTTCAAAGTAGTGTGATGGCCAAGACTCTAGTGCATGGGTGAAGAAACTTTTTTTTATCTGCTACAGGCCATTAGGATATGGATCATTTACAAGTCATATGAAATTGTCAACTTAAGAAATTGCCACTTAGATGCTATGAAAAAAAATCTCCTTGATTTATTAAATTTTGAGTCCTACCTATTGTTGCCTTGGCAGGGCCAGACTAAATGATTTTGTGAATTGCATACAGCAATGGGTCAGATGTTCTCTACTCCTGCTCTAAAGGTCTAAACTGTCACATAATCATTGTCCTCTACGTTTATTTCAACCAAAAGGAAACTGAGTGAGGTATACTGCAAAAAAGCAAGAGAATCTGGACTAGGAAGAGTTGGGGGGTAGGGGATGGGCCAGGGCATTGGGTACCCAGGATATGGAGATTTGGGTTGGCGGTGGGACATTGTAAAAAAAAAAAATTCTGTTGGCTTTAAGAAGTACAAGTTGATTTAGGTACATAAGAGCCACAACTGGAAATTAGCCAGGGGAAAAAGGCAAGCTAGACATGTGGCGAGAGGCTATGAGTCCTTAAGCTTTGTTTATCAGGTTCAGGTCCAACACACACAGGTCCCAGGGGACATGGCGTTGTAGGTCTGGGGAAAAGGTGGAGAGGATCAGGCAAAGGCAAGGCGAGCAGGAGGGACTGAAGAGGAAAAAACCCAAAACAGTGAACTGTTGCTAGGTGAAGTGCCAGGAGCCAAGGCTTTAGCTAAGACTCTCATATAGCCGGTGAGAGGACATTCCGATCACTGGAACTGAGATTACCATCTAGCTGTTTGGAAAGTCGCTCACCCACCTCCCTCCCCCACTACTTTAGCAGAACTTCCTCCTTGTTTATGCATAAATTGTGGCTGTAAAATAAAATTTTCAGAGCTTGATCAGACCTCCTGTCTTGCTCTCGTTCTTCGTGTGTCTTGTCCCCTCCATTCTCTCGCCCCGCCCCCTACCCTAGGTTTCCATGGATAACCCCGCAGGCCAGGGCAGTGAAGTTCTGTAGTGACAGTGTTATTTTTTATTTTTAAAAAATAAATAAATAAAATAAAAAACCTAGGGAGTCAGGCGGTAGAACCGCGGGTTAAGTGCACATAGCGCAAAGTGCAAGGACATGCATAAGGATCTGGTTTGAGCCCCCTGCTCCCCACCTACAGGGGAGTCGCTTCACAGGTGGTGAAGCAGGTCTGCAGGTGTCTATCTTTCTCTTCCCCTCTCTGTCATCCCCTCCTCTTTTCATTTCTCTCTGTCTTATCTAACAATGCCATCAATTACAACAACAATAACTACAACAATAGTAAGAAACAGCAAGGGCAACAAAAGGGAAAATAAATAAATCTTTAAAAAGTTAAAAAAAGATACCTAAGACATGTAGAACCTGTTTTCTGTTTTGATAACCTCCACAAAAATACATTAAATATATCTCTTGGATCACAACCCACAATGAGGCCTGGGGAATCTACTAATTGACTAAATTTGAAGTGTCTGTATGCTCAACAGTTTCATGCAGCATACCTAAGGTTTTTCATTGCAGTGTTGCTTATCAATTTCCCATCCTCAACTTTCACTGATTTATCAATTCCAGCTGCTAATTTCTGCCCTAACAACCTAGAAATAATGAAGTCTGTTGGAGAAGGGGACTTAACTCCAGAGCTAAAAGTGTGTCTGCACTCTAAGTATCTTCAAAGTCTCAAGGGATTAGCTGTTTCCTCAGTGAATAAACTGCCTTCTCTGACCTGAATTTATCTGGTACTTAATTCCCAACTGTGTCACAAAATAGGCCAGAAACTGAATTCATGCACAATGTCAATACTGATTAAAATTCAGAATATCTGTGCATATACGATGAACTTGTCTTTGAGGAGTATGCCAAGATGCTCAACAAAAAAAGGATAGGTCTTTCCAGAAATGTAACTTGTGTAAGATGAAACTAATTTTCCTGAGTTTGTAAAAGTTCTAGAAAAGTAGTGGAAAAACTAGTTGACACAGTGATTTTATAATTAATTTCGTGCATATTTCCAAAAACTCAAGTAGCAAGAGCAATAATAGAGAAATAAGAATATATCAAGCCAGGAGACTTCATTTTATCTAAAGAAATAATCAGCAGAATGAAAAAGCCACCTATGGAATGAGAGAAATTATTTTCAGTCTGTATGTAATAAGGCTTATTGTCCAAGAGATATATGGAAATAATACAGTGAAATAGCAAACAAATGAAATAACATGATCGTGGGGAAAAGATGTGAAAGACATTAACACGAATAATATATGCGAATAATCAATACCCATTTGAAAATATATTTAACATCATTAATTACCAGGGAAATACAAACCCAAACTAAAATGAGATATCACCTGACACTTGTTAAGATGGTTATTACAAAAGGACAAGTTTTGGAGAGGGTGTCAAGAAATTGACACCTTGTCTTTTACAACTTTTAGTGGAATGTAGAATGCTATCAGAACATAGAAAAATATTATGAATATTGCTCAAATACTGAAATTATATTCTGCATCTGATCCAGTAATATTACTTGTCTGCCTATATAATCAAACAATATAAACACACATCTTTACTCTTCAAAGTATTATTCATTGTTGCACTAGGTTACAATAATCAAGATATATAAATAATTAAAGTTTCCATCAACTGATGATGCTTTGATAAAGCTTTGATAAAGAAAATATGGTTTGGGTGGAGCCAAGATGGCAACTGAAATGTAGCAGCACCCTTGCACTCTGACATCAACTGTTAGAAAGCCTTGAAATCCTGGCCTTCAGTGGGACAAGCAAGGAGGCATTCTAAAGGTAGACCAGGGAGGTGATTATAATTCAATCTGAGTTAAAAATTAGAGCAAAGGGAGTCGGGCTGTAGTGCAGCGGATTAAGTGCAGGTGGCGCAAAGCACAAGGACCGGCATAAAGATCCCAGTTGGAACCCCGGCTCCCCACCTGCAGGGGAGTAGCTTCACAGGCGGTGAATCAGGTCTGCAGGTGTCTATCTTTCTCTCCTCCTCTCTGTCTTCCCCTCCTCTCTCCATTTCTCTCTGTCCTATCCAACAATGACAACAACAATAATAACTACAATAAAACAACAAGGGCAACAAAAGGGAATAAATAAATAAAATAAATATTTAAAAAAATTAGAGCAAAAAGAAAGGAAATTTCTTGATTATTTCTCTCAGCCCCCCTCTCCCCATAACCAGACCCTGGGGGTAGGGAGCTGCTTCTAGCAGGCTCCCCGTAGAGCTCCTTTCTTTACCAAGATTCCTGGCCCACCTGGGTGCCATTAAACCCTGCTTCCAAATTTCTAGGCTATTTCTGTTGTTCCTCTGAGTAAGGAACTTAGATCCACTCAACTGACAATTAGCTAATCAAGCAAGCCACACCCAACCTGGGAGATACTGCTTGAAAGTTTTTTTTTCTTTTTTCACGTTTGTTCTGTATTGTGTTTTGTTTCTCAATCAGTTGTCTAGACTAAATGTACATAGGCTTATAGGGAGCTGTCCAAGCTGTAGACCCACTGCTTGGGCTTTTTACTCTGTTCTATTTTACAAATACTATTATATATACACGCATATCCCTTCCCCCCTCAGGTGACCAAAATTAACTCTTAGTATACTTTCCATTGCTAGATGACAATAATTACCACCCACTGTGAGAGAAACTTGTCTCACTTTTCATACCTCCTCTATACACTATCACCCTTCTCACACCTCCAAGCCAATTAAAAAAAAAAAAATATATATATATATATACAACTCTCCTTTCACTGCTTTTTTCCCCCCTGTTTCCTTGTTTTTTCTTTTCTCTATTTTTTCCCCTGTCTTCCTTTCTCCCTTCCTCCTCCCTCTGCCTTCTGAATTCACTGATACTTACTTGTGAACTATTTCAGGGAAGAAGTATGACTCAGAGTGGACTCTCTCTGTGTGTGTCTCTGCTCTATTTCCCCTTTCCCTCTTGCTACCCCTTGAATCTACAGTGGACAGTAGATTTACATAATTGTCTATTCCTGCTATCCCTTTTTTCCTTTCTCTTTCTTTTTCATTTAGATTTGGTTGCTATTTTTTCTTGAACTGGAGACATTATGGGACTAACTGGTATTGGTTAAACTGCTTCAGTCATTGCTTTAGTTACTATTGTAATTTCTGAGGGTGGTGATTGCATTTTTCATAAAGGTATTTAGTATAGTGAGGCCTGTACATAAAACAAAGCAACAGCAGAACATAAAAATAAAAAACACATTAAAATGGGCAGATCAAGAGCAATGAATGAAGACAAGAGCCTAGAAGAAACTACAAATGAGCCAGAAGTAACCATAGATAAGAAAAGCATGCAAGCAATAATAAATTTTTTAACCACAGAAATGAAAACAACATTGGAGGAAAGGAATAGCAGTATTAGGGAAACAACTGAGAAGACCCAAAAGGAAAATACTAACTACCTTGAGGCAATTAGAGAACTGAAAGCTGAAATAGCGTAATGAAGAAAGCAGCTGAGGGAAAGGAAAGCAGACTAGCAGAAGCAGAAAAACAGAATTAGCCAGACAGAGGATGAGCTAGAGAAAACTAAGAAAGAGGTGAAAGAGCTCAAAACGAGATTGAGAGACACTGAAAACAACAACAGAGACATATGGGATGATCTCAAAAGAAGTAACATTTGTATAATTGGCCTGCCAGAGGAAGAAAGAGAGGAAGGGGAAGCAAGCATTCTAGAGGAAATTATAGAAGAAAACTTCTCAGAGCTGAACAACAGAAAGGACATTAAGATCCAAGAGGCTCAGAGAGTCCCAAACAGAATCAACCCAGACCTGAAGACACCAAGACACATCATAGTCACAATGAAAAGAAGTAAGGATAAAGAAAGGATACTAAAGGCTGCAAGAGAAAAACAAAAAAATCACATACAGGGGAAAACCTATAAGACTATCAGCAGACTTCTCTACCCAAACTCTAAAGTCCAGAAGAGAATGCCAAGATATCTATCGATCCCTGAACGAAAAAGGGTTTCAACCAAGGATAATATATCCCACTAGACTTTCATTCAAACTAGATGGAGTCATCAAAACCTTCTCAGAAAAACAACAGTTAAAGGAAGCAACCATCACCAAACCGACCCTGAAAGAGGTTCTAAAAGACCTCTTATAAACAAGACTATCACTAGAATACTTACAACATATCAAATAAAAACTTGTTGAACAATGGCACTACAACACATTAAATCCATAACATTAGTAAATGTCAATGGCTTAAACTCACCCATCAAAAGGCACAGAGTGGGAGGATGGATCAGAAAACATAACCCAACCATATGCTGCTTGCAAGAATCCCACTTGACCCAACAAGGTAAACACAGACTTAAAGTGACAGAATGCAAAACTATCATGCAGGCTAATGGACCACGAAAAAAAAAAAAGGCAGGAACAGCCATTCTCATCTCTGACACAATAGATTTTAAATTAAATAAAGTAAAAAAAGATAGGCAAGGTCATTACATAATGATTAAAGGATCAATCAGCTAAGAAGATATAACAATTATTAACATATATGTACCCAATGAGGGACAATCTAAATACATCAAACACCTTCTCAAAGAACTTCAAAAATACATCAATAGTAATACAATAATAGTGGGAGACTTTAACACCCCACTCTCACACTTAGAAAAAAAAAAAACACAGAATCAACGAAGAAACAAGAGAATTAAATGAAGAGATGGACAGACTAGACCTCTTCGACATTTTCAGAGCTCTTCACCCCAAAAAACTGGAATACAAATTATTTTTAAATCCACACAACACATACTCAAGGATAGACCACATGTTAGGCCAAAAAGACAGCATAAATAAATTCTAGAGCATTGAAATCATCCCAAGTATCTTCTCAGACCACAGTGGAGTAAAACTAACATTTAACAACAAACAGAAAATTATTATTAAAAGTCACAGAATCTGGAAACTAAACAACATACTGCTTAAGAACCACTGGGTCAGAGAGACACTCAATCAGGAAATACATTTTCCTGGAAATAAATGAAAATGAACACAACCTATCAAAATATTTGGGACACAGCTAAAGCAGTAATGAGAGGGAAACTCATAGACATACAATCACATATTAAACAACAAGAAAAAACCCAAATAAACAACCTTACTGCACACCTTAAGGATTTAGAGGAAGAGGAACAAAGGAACCCTAAAGCAACCAGAAGGACAGAAATCATTAAAATTAGAGCAGAAATAAACAACATCGAAAATAAGAGAACCATACAGAAGATCAATGAAGCCTAATGTTGGTTCTTTGAAAAATTAAACAAGATTGACAAACCCCTAGCCAGACTCACTAAACAAAAAAGGGAGAAGACTCAAATTCATAGAATTGTAAACAATAGAGGAGATTTCACAACTGACACCACAGAAATCCAGAAACTCATGCGAGACTTCTATGAAGAACTATACGCCACCAAGCTAGAAAATCTGGAAGAAATGGGAGAATTCCTAGAAACATATGCCCTTCCAAAACTGAACCAAAAAGAGCTACAAAACCTAAATGCACCAATCACAGACAGAGAAATCAAAACTGTTATTAAGAATCTCCCCAACAACAAAAGTCCTGGACCAGATGGCTTCACAAACGAATTCTACAAAGCCTTCAGGAAACAGTTAATACCCATACTCCTAAAGCTTTTCCATAAGATTGAAGAAACAGGGACACTCCCTTCAACTTTCTATGAAGCCAACATCACTCTGATACCCAAAGCAGATAGACACAACAAAAAAGGAAAACTACAGACCAATATCTCTGATAAACATAGATGCCAAAATATTAAACAAGATCTTGGCCAACCGGATACAACAGCACATCAAAAAGATTGTTCATCACGACCAAGTGGGATTCATCCCAGGAATGCAAGGCTGGTTCAACATCCGTAAGTCAATCAATGTCATTCACCACATCAATAAAAGCAAAGCCAAAAACCACATGATTATCTCAATAGATGCAGAGAAAGCTTTTGACAATATCCAACACCCATTCATGCTCAGAACACTACAAAACATGGGAATAGATGGGAAATTCCTCAAGATAGTGGAATCTATATATAGCAAACCTACAGCCAACATCATACTCAATGGACAGAAGTTGAAAGCATTTCCCCTCAGATCAGGGACTAGACAGGGCTGTCCACTATCACCATTACTCTTCAACATAGTATTGGAAGTTCTTGCCATAGCAGTCAGGCAAGAGAAGGAAATCAAAGGAATACAGATTGGAAGGGAAGAAGTCAAACTCTCACTATTTGCAGATGACATGACAGTATACATATAAAAACCTAAAGAATCCAGTAGAAAACTACTGGAAGTTACTAGGCAATATAGCAAGGTATCAGGCTACAAAATCAATGTACAAAAATCAGTGGCTTTTCTCTATGCAAACACTAAAACTGAAGAAGACGATATCCAGAAATCACTCCCATTCACTGTTGCAACAAAATCAATAAAATACCTAGGAGTAAAGCTGACCAAAAGTGAAAGAATTGTATACTGAAAATTACTCTTCAAGGAAATAGAACCTGATACCAAAAAATGAAAAGACATCCCATGCTCATGGATAGGAAGAATAAATATCGTCAAAATGAATATTCTCCCCAGAGCCATATACAAATTTAGTGTGATACCCATCAAAGTTCCAACAAGCTTCTTTAAGAAAATAGAACAAAAACTACATTCATTTATCTGGAACCAGAAAACAACTAGAATTGCCAAAACCATCTTGAGGAAAAAAAATAGAAATGGAGGCATCATGCTCCCAGAGCTCAAACTATATTATAATGCCATCATCATCAAAACAGCCTGGTACTGGAACAAAAATAGGCACACAGACCAATGGAATAGAATTGAAAGCCCAGATTTAAACCCCCACTCTATGGACATCTAATCTTTGATAAGAGGCCCAAAGTATTAAATGGAAGAAGGAGGCTCTCTTCAATAAATGGTGATGGGAAAACTGGGTTATAACATGCAGAAGAATGAAATTGAACCACCTTATCTCACCAGAAACAAAAATCAAATCCAAATGGATCAAAGACCTGGATGTCAGACCGGAAACTATCAAATACTTAGAGAAAAACATTGGTGAAACACTATCCCACCTAAAGCTCAAGGACATCTTTAATGAAACAAACCCAATTGCAAGGAAGACTAAAGCAGAAACAAACCAATGGGACTACATCAAATTGAAAAGCTTCTGCACAGCCAAAGAAACTATTAAACAAACAGAGAGACCCCTCACAGAATGGGAGAAGGTCTTCACATGCCAGACATCAGACAAGAGACTAATCACCAAAATATACAGAGAACTCAGCAAACTTAGCACCAAAAAAGCAAATGACCCCATCCAAAAATGGGCAGAGGATATGAACAAGACATTCACTTCAGAGGAGATCCAAAAGGCTAACAAACATATGAAAAACTGTTCCATGTCGCTGATTGTCAGAGAGATGCAAATAAAGACAACATTGCGATACCACCTCACTCCTGTGAGAATGGCATACATCAAAAAGGACAGCAGCAACAAATGCTGGAGATGCTGTGGGGACAGAGGAACTCTTCTACACTGCTGGTGGGAATGTAAACTGGTCCAGCCTCTCTGGACAACAGTCTGGAGAACTCTCACAAGGCTAGACATAGACCTTCCATATGAACCAGTAATTCCTCTCCTGGGTATATACCCCAAGGATTCCATAATGCCCAACCAAAAAGATGTGTGTACATCTATGTTCATAGCAGCACAATTCATAATAGCTAAAACCTGGAAGCAACCCAGGTGCCCAACAGCAGATGAGTGGCTGAGAAAGCTGTGATATATATACACAATGGAATACTATGCAGCTATTAAGAACAATGAGCCCACCTTCTCTGACCCATCTTGGACAGAGCTAGAAGGAATTATGTTAAGTGAGCTAAGTCAGAAAGATAAAGATGAGTATGGGATGTTCCCACTCATCAACAGAAGTTGAGAAAGGGAAACTAAAAGCAGGATCTGATTAAATCGAGAGCAGGGCACCAATGTAAAAACACTGTGGTGAAGGGGAGGGTGGCCATTGGGCTCCCCAGCATGGCGGAGGGTGGAGGGGTGGGGTGTGGGGGTGGGTGCTGGGGATGGGACACAGTCTTTTGGTGGTGGGATTGGTGTTTATGTACAATCCTATTAAAGTGTAAACATTATATAAACCACTATTTAATTAATATGAGAGGTGAAAAACTGATGCTATGTCTAAAACTTCTTAAAACACAGACTGAGTCTTTTTAATACATAGGTTGTCTTTGATATGTTCTCTCCCAAAAGCCTAGACCAGGGAGAACAGAAGCAATCGATAGCACAGCTATATACAAGATGCTGGGTACTATACCCCAAACCCTATCAAAGGGACTTTCCAAAGTTAACCCTATCACCAAATAATGTGATGATAACAATAACTATCCATTGTCTTCTTGAACCCTAAGACAACAGGAATCTCACATTTCCACTATAGAGCCTATATGTCCCCCAGTCCTTCTTGGGTTCAAGAAGACAATGGATAGTTATTGTTATCATCACATTATTTGGTGATAGGGTTAACTTTGGAAAGTCCCTTTGATAGGGTTTGGGGTATAGTACCCAGCATCTTGTATATAGCTGTGCTATCGATTGCTTCTGTTCTCCCTGGTCTAGGCTTTTGGGAGAGAACATATCAAAGACAACCTATGTATTAAAAAGACTCAGTCTGTGTTTTAAGAAGTTTTAGACATAGCATCAGTTTTTCACCTTAGGGTGGGGCGCAGTTTCCTGCATGCTGCTCTCAATTCAAATCAAATAATATTGCATCCACGGATCACAGCCTAATCAACACAAAGAGTGCCACCCCAGCATGCTTCACTTCAGACTGTGACCAGAGACTTCAGGTATGGAATGACAACCCTTCAGCTTCATCACTCGGGTGAGACCTTTCCTTTCATAGTGTTCTCTAATTACATTCCAGGTGTTCCACTCCCTAATAAAGTCCCCAAACCTAGATATAGTCCAGATCCCCTGAGACAGAGTATAGGTTCATCCTTGCCCATAAACTAGGGGAAAATATATACCTGAAAGCAGAAGTACACAAGAGCATGCAAGGAATACCCCCAACACTTCATCTGCACTATTACAGTCTTTAGGTCCATGATTGTTCAACAATTTGTTTGGCTTTGTATGTTAACTCTCTTTTCAACCACCAGGTTCCGGATGCCAGTGAGATGCTGACCAGACTTCCCTGGACAGACGAGCACCACTTCCTCAGAGCTCCACCGTACTAGGGAAAGAGAGAGACAGACTGGGAGTATGGATCAACCAGTCAATGCCCATGTTCAGCGGGGAAGCAATTACAGAAGCCAGACCTTCCACCCTCTGCAACCCACAAGGGCCCTGGATCCATACTGCCAGAGAGACAGAGAATGGGAAGGCTATCAGGGGAGGGGGGAATGTGGAGATCGGGTTATGGGAATTGTGCGGAATTGTACCCCTCTTATTCTATGGTTTTGTTAATGTCTCCTTTCTTAAATAAAAATTAAAAAAAAGAAAATATGGTTTATATACATGTAATGGGCTATCAGATAGTCTTAAAATTAAGTAAATTATTGGGGGCATGGGGGCACAGAACTTTGCTTGTGGATATGTTGTAGAACTCTATCATTTAATTTTACAAACCATAATAAAATTAATCACAACAATTTTTAGGGATTTGGGTGATTGTTCAACTGGTGAAGTGCACATAGTTCGAAGCACAAGGACCTGCACAAGGATCCTGTATGGAGTCCCCACCTATAGGCGAAAAGCTTCACAAACCACAAAGCTGGTCTCAGGTATCTATTTTTTTCTCTCCCACTTTGTTCTTCCCCTCCCTTCTCAAATTCTCTGTCCTACCAAAAGGGGGGGGGAAGGAGTAAAATGGCCAGCAGGAGCAGTGGATTCTTAGTGTTGGCACCAAGCCCCAGTGCTAACCCTGAAGGCAAAAAATAAATAAATAAATAACTGGACAGTGGCACACCCAGTTGAGCTCACAAGTTATTATTACTTGAGTTCAAGCCAACAGTTTTCACTTGCAAGGGAGAAAGTTCCATGAATAGTGAAGCAGTACTGCAAATATTTCTCTCACTGTGTGTCTCTATCCCCTTGCCCACTCAGCTTCTGTCTCTATATAAAATAAATGCATACATACATACATAAAAGTCTACTGAGAGCTGTGGATTCGTAGTACAGACACTGAATACCAGTAATAACCCTGGTGGCAATAAAGAAAGTAATAGTAATAATAAAGAAATAAATTCACCATTCATAACAATATGGATGAGCTTTGGGAGATTATGAAAAGTAAAATAAACCAGCTTCAGAAAGACAAATGTCATGAATCAATTCATATGACAAATGTGAAATTACCAGGCTCCTAGAAAAGGTCACTAAAGATGGAGACTGGGTAAAACAGGAATGCATTTAGTGGATCTGAAGTTTTAGTTATACTAAATGGAGTATTTCTAGAGGACTACTGTACATAAGAAGTGTTTATATTGAACTGTGTGCTATTGTTCACTGAATTTTTTTTAGAAAGCATACCTGGATAGTGCACTGCTTTGCCTATGTGTGCGAGCAAAGTTGGAGGCTGACTCCCACCACATTAAACAGGAACTGTGATGCAGCTCCTCTTAATCTCAGCCCCACTTCTCTGTCTCTCTGCGAAAATAATTATAAGAAGCAGGGACCACGTAGTAGCATATCTGGTAGAGTGTGGAGTGTGCACATTACACAGCATGAAGATCCTGGTCCCCACCAAGAGGGGAAAGTTTCATGGGTGAAACAATGCTGTGTATAGGTCATTCATTTCTCTCTCTCACTCACTCTCTCTCTCTCTCTCTCTCTCTCTCTCTCTCGCCCCTACCTCTACCTTCCCTCCCTTTCCCTCTCAATTTAAATTTCTTCCCTTTCAATTTCAATTTCAATTTCTGTTTCTAACCAAAATAAATAAAATATTTTAAGAAGTTAGATCTTATGTTAAGTGCTCTTCCCTAATACTCAAAAGGCAAAAAGTAAACACCAATGTGATCTAAGGAGTCTCTGGAAGTGATAACCCTGTTAACTTGATTACAAGGTAGCATGGGTGTTTACACATATTCAGATTCATTAATTGTCCACATTCTTTATGTGCATTTCTCTGTAATCAGCTGTACCTAGTGATAGTAACTGATAGATTAATAAGTAGGTAGTATCAAGTTGCCCAGCTAGATAAAATTCAGAATACATTTACCATACAATACCTTCAAATGAGTGATTGAAAAGGGCAAAATCTAGAATGACTCAGAGTTTCAGCTCCTCCTTAGAGCACATATTATGACTTACCAGAGACAAGGCAATGAGTTTCTAATTTCAGACTTGTCATTTAAACCCAATTTACTATCTGGTTTTACATGTCATTCCTCTTTAGCACTCACATTTAATAGGAATACATAGAGAATATCAAATTCTTGGGCCTCTTGAGCTTTAAATTTGTCAGAGTGACTTACATATATTTAGATGGTCCTTGATGTTATTATCATGCCCTGAAGTACATCACTCTGAGATTTAGTTTGAAATTGCTTCATGTAATATTTTGAAATTATGAATGTGGTACGTTTCAACTACTAGTCACTTCTCAAACCATATTATTTCCTATCAGTATGAAAACAAAATTAAGTAATGCAAAAATAAATAACTATTTAATTCAAGATTACAATCTATGTTAAATAAGCATGAGAAATATTTAAGTTGAAAAAAGAAACTATTCGTGTGACAGTTGTCTTGTAAATCATTATCCTTCCCCCAATAAACTGATTTGGAAAAAATGAAATTAAATAAAATTTTTCATGAAGGTGGTATTCAATAGGGCTTACTCTATGATCCATTCAAATTTCCTATTAGTTTCTACTTATGACAATTAGAGAACACCTGTATGAGGTAACGTTTTGAACATAATATTTTCATCACATTGAGAAATCACTACTGCTTAAGCTATTAAGAAGAATTACATATTTACAAAAGGGTAGGTAATTCATAGAGAAATTAAAATATGAAAAAATAAATTCATTTAATTCTTCTAGTCTTCATGATATTTAAAATTTTTAAAACTCATGTGTGACACAAATCATATGTAAAACACATATGACTGGAATATAAAAATATTACATAGGATATATGATTCTATTATGTGGTGTATCGTAATTCACACTATGAGTGTGTGGTCAATAACACAAAGTTAGCTATAAACAAGATTTTAAATTTCTTGAACCACTGAGGAAAGACATTAAGCTGATAAATCAAAAGCACCATTTTGAATGATATAAGCCCTGAGATCCATAAAAGAGAATTCATGTATAGGCCTTTAAGTTGTTCATGATTCATTAATTTGTTCAACTATAACAAATTAGAAATCTCATTCATTTTTCATGCCTCCTGATCATCTAAGCACATGCAGTTAACACTGTCCTCAGATAAGTTCCTCTTAGTGAGCATGTTGACAAGAGAAATAAAATCCTAACAGTCTGACAGTGAATATAATTGACAAACAGATTGAATAATACTTTAAATTACTAGAATACTCTTACCAAGTATGAAGTGAAGATTAATTATGACATTTCAGAATTGAATGTACTTGCTCATGTGTAGATAGCCTTTTAAGATAAAAAATATAAATACAATAAAATGAATGTACCAGAAGTATCAAACTATAAATTTCATATAAACATTTTGCTTCATGAAAAAAGTATGAAAAGTCTTTTTTAAAAGTATAGACTTTGAAATGTTGGTAGATTTAAGGCAAACAGGAATAGTAATCATTAATGATTACAATGTTTCAGGAAATAAGGTAGGATTGAGGACTGTTCAGAGTGACAAAAAAATAACTATGAATTGAGTTATGACTCTTTTCCAAAAGTGTGTTGTTGAATAGAGAAAAATCAATGAGTGTAAGACTAAGTCAAGATGATATAACAGCAACAATAACCCTGCATGATGACCATTTGATTCCTCTTATGCCAATCTATTTTATTAAATGATTTCATAGCAATAAAAATAGATTAACGGTGCTCTAAGAGCTAGCTCAGGGGATAAAGCATTGGATTCTCAGTCGTAAAGTTCTGAGTTCAATATCTGGCAAAGAGTGATGCTCTGGTTTTCCTTTTTTCTCTCTTCCCTTATCCATCTCATGAATTTTTTTTTTTAAAGAAATAAAATAGATTAATGTCAGGAGGAGGCTAAAGGCAGGTAGGAGACCAATGTTCAATGGCGGAGTGTGACAATTTATTGAAAGATGAGGTATACTGACATCTATCCTGGGGAAATAGGAAACTGTAGTTCTGTGACAATAATCAGATAAGTTAGCATTTCTTTAATACAGTCATTATAAAATGGCTTGAGGAGCCAGGCAGTGCGCACCGGTTAAGCACACACACTTCTTCCTTTCTCTATTTTCTTTGCCTCTCTCAATGTCTCTCTGTCTCTATCTAATCATAAATAAATCAAATTAAATTAAATTTGAAAGATTTTTTTAATATTTATTTTATTTATTTATTCCCTTTTGTTGCCCTTGTTGTTTTATTGTTGTAGTTATTATTGTTGAAAGATTTTTAAAAACGAAAAGTAAATGGACTGAAAAATCTTTATTGACTGGCCAACTAATTAGAAGTAGGAGGAAATATTTACTGCTATTCACTTGTTTTCTTATAATCACAATCTTTTTATTTTTTGTATGATTATAGCCAACAGACATGATTATTTTTTAATTCTTAAAGTTAATATAAATTAAATTTAAAATAAAAAGTAATCATGTATTACACAAATCATACAGAAAATACATATGACTAGAATATAAAATATTAGATAAGATGTATGATTAGAGAAAATATTTGATATTTTTATTAGACTTTGTTCCTTACATTTGTAAAACAAAGTCAGCAATGTAAGAAAGTTATTTTTTAAAACACTCATTTTCATAGTTAAAATATATAGTAATAGGGGCCAGGTGGTGGCGCACCTGGTTGAGTGCACATATTACAATGCGCAAGGTCTCAGGTTTGAGCCCCCAGTTCCCACCTGCAGGGGGAAAGCTTCACAAGTGGTGAAGCAGTGCTGCAGGTGTCTCTCTGTCTCTCCTCCCCTCTATCCCTCCCTTCCCTCTCAGTTATGCTCATGTGTTTGGCTATTATCTGTTACTCTCTATAAAATAAAATACAGCATAAAGCACAAGTTTTAGATATTATCAACTAGAAGCTTCATTTATAATTCCCTGAAATCAATGAGCATAATGCATTGGGAACACATTTACCACTGGAATTTCATTGCCATTCTATTCTGGCAGTTGTGTTCAACTTTGTAATTTCAGATATATAATAGTCTTCATATTGTTCAAGCACTAATCAGAGATATTTTCATTTAAGAACACTACAATATTGTTCAGACTTACAGTGCTAATATAACCTATAGAAGACAAAATTAACACTTCACTGTTATTTAACCACAGTCAGCGCTTAGAAATTAGACAGTTTAGCCAAACTTTTACACTTCAAGCTGTTGAAATATTGAGATGTCTAATCTACGACTATAGATGAAGAGGAAAAACCACATCTTCCTCTTATTCTTACTATAAAATGCTAGTTTCAAATGTCCAATGAAAATTTTGATTTCTCATCTATGTTCTAACAGTAGTGAAATATATAACAGGACCATTTAACTCCACCATAACAATTTATGTACTTAATGAAGCAATAGATTTGCTTGAAAGATAAGTAAATGGGGCCAGTGAAATAGTTCATTTGGTTGGTGTGCTGCTTTGCCAGGTGCACCACCCAGATATGCGGCTGGCCCCCACTGCATTGAAGGAAGTTTCAGTGTTGTGATCTTTTTCACTTTCTATGCCTCTGTCTTTAAAATAAGAATAAAAGGGTGGGGGTAGATAGCATAATGGTTATGCAGAGACTCTCATGCCTGAGGTTCCAAAGTCCCAGGTTCAGTCCCCCGCACCACCATAAGCCAGAGCTGAGTAGTGGTCTGGTTGAAAATAAATAAATAAATAAATAAATAAATAAATAAATAAATAAAACAAATTTAGGGAGTTACATATTAATATTGTATTTCTTTTTTAATATTTTTATTTTATATTTATTTATTTTCCCTTTTGTTGCCCTTGTTTTTTATTGTTGTTGTAGTTATTATTGTTGTTGTTGTTTATGTCGTTGTTGTTAGATAGGACAGAGAGAAATGGAAAGAGGAGGGGAAGACAGAGAGGGGGAGAGAAAGAGAGACACCTGCAGACCTGCTTCACTGCCTATGAAGCGACTCCCCTGCAGTTGGGGAATCAGGGGCTTGAACTGGGATCCTTCCATCAGTTCTTGCACTTCGTGCCACATGCCCTTAACCTGCTGCGCTACTACCCGACTCCCATTGATATTGTATTTCTAATCCTCACTCAGTTTTACTGATTATTTTAAGTAACAGAAAAGTTCACTAAAAGATCATAGTGAGATGGAAAAGGAAAGCAAAAAAAAAAAAATCTTTGTTCGTCTTTGTGAATGTAATTAGTAAACTTTTTACTTAGCCATTTCCTCAGGCAACAATTATGCATTACTGTTCATCCCAGAGAAAGTCTGGTTCTCCAACCTTAGGGGTTTGTATAGCAAATGTCACATTTGGATAACTTCATAAATCAATATGCATAGCTCACATTGCCTCAATCATTATAGCAAAATTTAATCAGCTACACACGTACAAATTTCTTATACTCCATTCGTTTCTAAGATGAGATCAGAATATTACAGATATATTGCACAACAATTACAACTACATAACAACTGTTATTAGTGTCAAGACTATGAGAAAAATGGTTTATGAAAATGTAGCTAACTCTTTTTTCCAATTACTTAACCATGTCTCCACACTATAAAAAGAGATAACTTAATCTTTTGTTAATATTTCTAGTAACATTAGAACATTTTCAGATAATGTAAGTAGGGATTTTGTCAAGTTTCTGCAATGAGAAGCTGACTCAGTAATCTAAGAGGAAACACACAAATAGACCATAAAAATGGGGAAAAGATAGAAAGAGACAGACAAGGAAGGAGAAAGAAATATGTTTTACTTTGTCTTGTGACTTTAACAAAATAAGTGTAATTATGTTCTTTGAGTAGAGACATGGTTTAGAAAGTATTTACAAGGGTCTGTTTCTTGGATTAAAAAAAAATAATAATAAGACTATTTGGGAGTCGGGCTGTAGCGCAGCGGGTTAAGCGCAGGTGGCGCAAAGCACAAGGACCGGCATAAGGATCCCGGTTCGAACCCGGCTCCCCACCTGCAGGGGAGTCGCTTCACAGGCGGTGAAGCAGGTCTGCAGGTGTCTATCTTTCTCTCCCCCTGTCTTCCCCTCCTCTCTCCGTTTCTCTCTGTCCTATCCAACAACAATGACAACAGCAATAATAACTACAACAATAAAACAACAAGGGCAACAAAAGGGAATAAATAAATAAAATAAAATATTAAAAAAAATAATAATAATAAGACTATTTTCCCTGCAATTTAAGAGAAAGATATAAGGATAAAATGCAAGGAAGGGACAGAGATTGTAAAAATGATGTTTGCTTAAGGGATCAGCACTGAATTCCATTTTATACTCTTTATTGGGAAAGAGGTGGCAATGTGCCAATTGGTTACAGACTGATTTTGGCAGTTGACTGTCAAAATGTTCCTATCTGAGAAAGGGCAGAAGTTCTATTTAAGAAAATATATAGTTGGAATATGAATTTGACTTTAGTATGTCAGTTCATATACTTATCCAGTTAAAAATTACTGAATCTTCATCAACTATTACCATCACTGACTAAAGGTCATATTTTACTTGACGGATATACATCTATGAATTCATTTTTAAGTATTTAATATCTCACCAGATATAAAATCTCTAAGTAACCTCACTTGATACAACAATAAGACTGCTAATACTAAATTACAGAGTATGTTAGGAGACAATATCTTACAAAAATATAGTGGTAAGGGGTTGCATGGTGTCGCACCTAGTTGAGTGTACACATGTACACATATCCAAGTACCCAGTTCAAGCCCTCAATCCCCACCTTCACTGGAGAAGCTTCACAAACTGTTGAGTAGAGTTACATATTTACATCTCCCCCCCTGTCTCCCTCCTCCCCCTCCCCCTCTCCCTCTCCCTCCCTCTTTCTCTCTCCCTCTCCTTCTCCCATCTTTATCTCTTTCTCTTTTTCTTCTCAACTGCCGGGATAGCCTGAGGGTACTTCTTCCCCGAGCTAGTGCTCTCTGGGTAGGAGAGAACTCAACTGGAGCCAATCTAGGCTGCTGCGTGGGAGAGGGATCAGGAACTCGTGCCGCACCAACTTTGCAGGAGATACACTCTGGAACTCTCGGAGCCGGAAAGCTATTTCCAAGTGTCTTTAATCAGAAGAGCAGCTGTTTTTATACTCTCCAAGTAGGGTGGAAACAGGATGTGATATAGAGAGGGTGGAGAGAAAAGTGACTGGTGAAAATCAGAGTGTGACAAGGGGGGGGCGGAACAGGCGAGAATCCTATCACTGAACCACCAATGCCCTGGAGGGAGTGCTTTATGTAAATGTAAAAGTGATTTATGTAAATAGACCAAAGCTTTGAATGGGTTCAGTAAATCCCTATATAGGCATATGGTTAAACAGAAGCCAGGGGGAGGTGGCATACTACCCAACACTCAACCTCATCTTCCTCTCTCAATTTTCCCTTGTCCTATTAAATTAGAGAAATAAATTGGAAAAAAAGTTTTTAAAAAGTGTTATACTAGAAGATACATTTTATGCCTTAAGCCAGTGTTCAATACATTATAATTTATCATATAACCAGAATACACAAGTTTAAGTAAGAGATAGGAATGACCCCCCTCAGAATTCCAGTTAACAGTAATTACAATAATGCACTCAAAGAGATAAAAGTATGTCTAGTACCAGGACAATGAGTTTCTTCCAGTGAGTTTAAAATTGAAAGGGCCACTTGGCATTTTTTCAGGTCAACATAGCACGGATCTAAATAGGAGTGAAGATGTGACAATTACTTCTCATAATACAAAAGGGGAGCACAAAGGAGTTATTGCTAGAAGTAGAGAATTGTCTGCGTTTCCACTAAGTAGTTGTATGAAAAACAGTTTTATCTCAATGAAGACATAACTCATATTCCACCGCATGAGTGATGACATGAGCTCAATTTGTATTTTATACTATATATTCTCTGACCCTATCTGTATCTACTTTCAATCCTCCTCCGCCCTTCACAAAGCACAAAAAGGCTATACCTCCAGGGCTCCTTTTTAATCATTTTATTGTGTGGGTGGTGGGAGTAGGGGAAGGAATATTATCTAATGGCTTACAGTACATTTGTTGACAGGTACAATTTGTCATCTACTAGTGATAGGTGTCTGCAAAACAGTCTCACTTCCAACTTGGGCTCCTTACCACTATCAAGCTTCAAGATCCACAAGCCAACCCTCACTTTCCTCCCTTCCCTCCTGCTCTAGAGTATTCCTTAGATACAATACTCTTAATCCAATCCAGTTTTAACTTTGTGTTTTCTTTTTCTGAATTACTTCATTTTTCTTTTTGGATTATTTCACTTAATATGATTCATTCAAGTTACAAGAGAGGCAAAGAATATGACTTTATCATTCTTAACAGTAATATTCCATTGTGTATATATCCCTTATGCTTGAAAGTTCAGATCCTCTGCCCACCATATTCTTGACTTCTAAATATATTTCAAGGCTATAGTAATTAAAACTGCACAGTACTGCAATAAAAATGGAAAAATAGATTAAATAAAAATGAGAGTTCAAAATTAAGCCCTAATAGATGGAGACAATTCATTTAAGACTAAGGAGCCATGAACATTAAATGGAGAACCATGAACATTAAAATGAACATTTTAAACATTAAAAGGAGAATATTTTCAATAAATTGTGCTGGGAAACTGGATAATTACATGTAGAAGAATGAAACAGAACTACCACATGTCACCATGAATAAAAGTAGACTCAAAATGGATGAAAACTTAGATGTGAGAACAAATACTATTAAATAAATAGGAAAATGTTGACAGAATACTTCTGATCATTAGCCATGACAATGTCTTTGTAAACTCAAGTCTAACACCATGAACAAGTAGATGACAGTCTATGACTATCATGCTGTTATTGAGTCATGGAAACAATACTAGAATGATAGATCTTTGTAAAAAAAAAAAATCTTGGGAATATGTTTGTTTAACAGGGAGCACCACTGCACTGAGCTCTAACTTATGATAGTGCTTGGGATTGAACCTGGGACTTTGAAGGCTCAGGGGCTATCTACCACTCCCACTCCTGCACAAATGATAATTTGCTTCAAAATTAGCTAATGAATTCTGAGCTTTTTGTTAAATACAGATGACTATATCTAATTTGATGTTGATATTCCTTATTCAGAACTTAGAGTTCTTATTCATTATTTACTCTGAATATCCCTTATGATGCAAAATAAAAAAAACTCAATATGAAAATTATTTTCCTTCAGATTCTTCCGTCAATTCAACATCCAGTTGCTTTAAAACATTCTATAAGTACATTTATAGGGAGCTACAAATCCCACCAACTTTACCACCTTGGACACTGAAATGCAGAAGTGGGAGTCTTATAGTGGTTTTCTCTCCCCTTTTTTTCATTTTTTGTCTACGTATATTTCATTTCAATGGTTCCTTTTGCAATACAGAAGCTTTTCAATTTGACATAATTCAACTGACTTAATCTTACTCTGCTTGTTTTTTATCTCATCAAACAACTAATTTTTTAAAATTCTATACAAATTTATCATTAACCTAGTTTAAAAAGACCTAAGTTACATACATGAATCATAAAATGTGAATTCATGTTAATGTACATAACTGTTGTTGTTGTGACTGGAGCTTTACCACTGTGGGCTGCCTTTTTCAGATAGAATGAGACAGAGACTAAGACAGACATGACCAAGGTGTCCTCCATTGCAGTGGGGCCAGACTCTAACCTGAACTGAAGCACCCTCTCTAGTGAGTTATCACGACAGCCCAATGTCACACAGTTTTAAAGTAACTTAAAATTACCCTTATGTCACTTGTCTCGGGATATTTGTTGCTATTGTAAAGGTCAATTGCCTTTAGGTCAAGAGAGATTTTTGTGCTTTGATTCACAATGTACAGGATTTATCTATGTGACATTTTGGAAATACTCTGAATAGACCTTTAATAATTTCTCAGTTTAATAAATACTCTTTTTCATATTGTTAGTGGAATTTACACAGGGAAATTGAGCATTGATTATCAAGCTTTCTTTCATATGAGGAAAGATTGCCAAACATTCTTTCTGAAAGTATTACTCATTAAGCATTCATCTATTCTGAAGATAATCACTAGTTAATTGACTACAAAGTATTAAACTCAATCAGAACTAAATGGTTAAAATTACTAAAATTTCTAATCACTTAGCTTCTCCAAGAATTAGTTTCCTTGTATTAGAGTTAACATGGGATGCATTGGATCGACCTTCCCGTGGTGCATCCCGTGAGTACCCATTCATTGGGGAAACTGACGATCCTTTCTAGTCAACTGAATCCACATGGATCCCAGTCACTTTCAAAGCCATTAACTGGCTACGGAAGAAGGACAAACGCTAGAAGAAGAGTTAACATACCTAGCTGCTGTAACACTTGAAGTAGTGAGATTCAGTGCCCTTTTTAAAGAATCAATGTTTATCAGTTATTTACAAAAGTGGTAAACATTTTGGGTAGAGGATGTGTGTGTGTTTCTTGTTTGGTGTGTGTGTGTGTCTGTGTGTCGATGAGAAAGAGGGAAAAGTGAGAAAAGAGTAGGAGGGGAGCAGGAGTTAGGTTAGAACATTCTGTCTTTGTAATAACAAAGAAGTTAGATTTCACTAAGCTTTATCCAGTGGTTTCAAGGTTATATTAAAATTTTTCATATTGAAGAAGGATAGACAAAATAACAATTAGAAAGACACACCCACTCTTCAATGTTCTGATACAGAATGGCCCAGATCATTTTATTTAAATTTATTAGGGAAAATATATTCACTTGGGAAAAAAAACACACTACGATATGAGAACTGTGGTGATTACCACCATAGAAATAGAGGGTGCAGAAGACTCTGGTGGTGTGTGGATGTGAAAATATACCACTAACTCTTATTTTAGGGGCCAGGTAATGGCACACCTAGGTAAACGCACATTTACAATGTGCAAAGACCTGGGTTCAAGCCCCCAGTCCCCACGTGCAGGGGGAAATCTTTGTGAGTGGTAAAGCAGGGCTGCAGGTGCCTCTCTATCTCTCCCTCTCTATCACCCCCTACCCTCTCAGTTTCTGACTGTCTCTAGCCAATAATTTAGCTTTCTCTAGCCAAGAAAATTTAAAAATTGTTTTAATTTTATTTTAGACCACAGTTAAGTGGTAGCTTAACTGATATCTACCACTGATAGCTTTTCCATATCTCCTATTAAAACTTTATATTAATGATATCATATCCTCAATATTTGTCAGGGTTTAGGCAGTGAAGCACCCATTGAGTCATACTTGTTAAAATGTGCAAAGATTAGGGTTCAGGCCCCTGTGCCCACCATTAGAAAGAAGATCATTCTAGAATAAAATGTAAAAGTAAAAAATAAATAGTCAAATAACAACAAAACTACTAACCATGAGCCTATATCTTTATGGCTATTAACTATGTAAAATAAAAAGCAAGCATTAATATATATATATATATATATATATATATATATATATTCATACAATTTCTGTGTTCCTTAAATTTTTTCTAGTTTATTATCAGTACGTAATGTGATCTCATATGTAACAAATAAAATAATATTTTCTTATAAACTTACAGTGCAATATGCTATAATTTTGAATATTCAAATTAATAGAGACTAGCAAGAAATAGAGCTTATGTGCTACAATGCCCAAAGATTGTACTTCAAGACTCTGGTCCCTACTGAGGTTCCTGCTGAAATTTGGTCAGGTCCTGCTTTTAGTTTCCCTTTCAGATCTTCTTCTCAACATCTGTTGATGAGTGGGATCATCCCATACTCATCTTCATCTTTCTGACTTAGCTCACTTAACATAATTCCTTCTAGTTCTGTCCAAGATGGGTCAGAGAAGGTGGGTTCATTGTTCTTGATAGCTGCATAGTATTCCATTGTGTATATATAGCACAGCTTTCTCAGCCACTCATCTGTTGTTGGGCACCTGGGTTGCTTCTCGTTATGATGCTAGGGATTAGTCGACATTTTTTACAGTAATCAGATATCAGAGACATGTCTTTCGTGAGTGTTTCCTCGAGGATGTCGAACTTGGATGCCTGAGTTGCACAGCAGATGTCATTGGCGTAGATGAACTTCCTTGAAGAAGTTTCTGGGAGGTCATTGATGTAAATATTAAATAGCGTAGGAGCCAGAACAGAGCCCTGGGGGAGGCCACTTGAGACAGGTCTCCATCTGCTAGACTTGTCACCCAGATGCACCCAGAATCTTCTGTTTTAGAGAAGAAATGATATAGTGTTGGCCACCCATGGAGGCAGGCATCTTGAGATCTTGACTAGGAGACCACGGTGCCAGACGGTGTCATAGGCTGCTGTGAGATCAACAAAGACAGCACCTGTCTTTAAATTCTTCTGGAATCCATTTTCAATGTAAGTTGAGAGGGCCAGGGCTTGTTCGCAGGTAGATCTTCCTGGGGGGAAACCAGCTTGGGCGGGTGATAGGAATTTCCCTGTAAGATGAGAAATATGTGACAGAAGCAGCCTCTCAAGGAGTTTGTAACACACCGAGAAGAGAGAAATTGGTCTATAGCTGGCGGCCAGTGTTGGGTCTTACTTTGGTTTCAAAACCGCTATAACCTTCGCACGATGCCAAACTTTGGGCATAGACTCAGATTCCAAGATGTGGGACAGGAATGAAGCGAGCCACTTCTTTGCCACGGGACCCAGGTTAAGAATGAGTTCTGGGGTGATGTTATCATAGCCAGCAGCTGTTCCCAGTTTAACCCTCTTCAAAGCGTCTTCCAGTTCAGACAGTGTAAAGGGAGAGAGTTTTGGAGATGGACAAGATAACCGGAAGTGGGATGACCACTCATGGGAAATTTCTCTTTTCCAGACTGGGTCGATCTTAGTACGTCCAACTTGAGTTAGGTGACTGGCCACTGAGTTTGGAGATACGGGAGGGTGGGAGATGGGAGGGGGATGGCTACTGGCACCCAGTCTGTGAAGAAGCTTCCAGGCCTTCCTACTTGAGTGGGTGAAGTTCAGACTTTCCGTGAGTTGTTGCCAGCGGGCTTGGCATGCTGCATCCAGGGAGGCAATGAGATGGTCAGCCACATCTGGGTCGCCCGACTCGTCATACTGCTTTAGTAGTTGCTCGCATTCAGCATCAAGACAAGGCGTATAGTTAGCACATCTCCCACGAGGAATGGCTTGGGAAGCTGCTTTGAAGATGGCTTGGCGGAAGCGCCTGTAGGAATCTTCAGAGGGGATAGAGTTAATTGGAATTGCAGGAATCGATTTGTTGGTAAGATCACTGAACAGATGCCAGTTTGCTTTCCGAAAGTTCCATCTTAGTTTCTCCGAGCATAGAATCAGTGGGAGCTGGACACCAATGTGGATGATAGTTGGGCGGTGATGACTGTGCGGGAAGATCTTGAGAACTTGTGTCGTAGCGGGAAAGGCTTGGCCGTTGACTGTGCTAATCCAGCACAGGTTGGGTGACGAGTCTTTATTCCATCTAGCACTGTGAAAAGAGCCTGGCTCTTTGGGATCGTATAATAGGGAGAGGTCATTCGCTGAAGCCCAGTCGGCTAAGATAGAGCCATCAGCATGAGTGGAGGAATATCCCCAGTCCTGGTGATGACTATTAAAGTCTCCAACGTAAACAGCTGGGTGATTGGGGCTAGGCAGGACCTCATTATCCCATGAGGCACTGGGAAGTTTATATACGTTGATGAGCTGAATAGTTCCAATAGTAATGGAGTCATAGAAGGTCGAAGGGGCCGTGTGGTTAACGTCCGCAAGACACGATTTGGTGTAGATTTGGCCGTGTTTAGGATGGAGATTATAGCATATTAAATCGAATCCACTGATGGTGAATCAAGCAGCTTCATGTCTCTGATATCTGAAAGACATGTCTCTGATATCTGATTACTGTAAAAATGGTGACTAATCCCTAGCACTGCAAAAACGGTATCATCTGTTTTCCATCTACACCATGCCTCGGCCTCGCGTGAGCTTAATGTGCAGCTTGGTGGTACGAGAATCTGGCATGAAGCCCAGCCAGTCTATCTTGGCGTTACTCTCGATCACACTCTGTCATTTCACAAAAATCTCATAAAAACTGCAGCGAAGGTGGGCACGAGGAATAACATCATTGCAAGACTGGCCAGCTCCTCATGGGGCGCGAGCGCTTCCACACTACGATCATCCTCTCTGGCATTATGCTATTCCACTGCAGAATACTGTGCCCCAGGATGGTTCCGTAGCCCCCATGTCCACTTGGTTGATTCCAAATTATATTCCTCCATGAGGATAATTTCTGGAACCATCCGTTCCACCCCGGTTCCATGGCTGCCAGTTCTTAGCAACATCGCCCCACCAGATATTCGTCAGGATGAGGCATCATCTAAGTTCATTTCCCACGTCTACGCTCGACCGGACCTGCCAATATACGCGGATATCTTCGCCCACCCTGTCCAACGCTTGACGTCTCGTCACCCAATCTGGTCCCCTATGCCTACACTGAACTTCTCTGTTCCAGTCTCTTGGAAACAGAGTTGGCAGTCAGCTGAGGTAAAGAACAAACACCTCATCACAGACCCCTGCAAGCGTCAACTCGGCTTTGACCTAGCACGTTATGATTGGGCCCTCCTCAATCGCTATCGAACAGGCCATGGCCGGTGCGCCGCTATGTTCCATCGCTGGGGAGCCAGAGACGACCCGAACTGCCCCTGCGGCACCAGACAGACTATGACCCACATAGTCAACGACTGCCACCTCTCCAGATTCAAAGGAGGTCTTGAAACTTTACATCAGGCTCAACCTGACGCTGTTGACTGGCTACGGAAGAAGGGCAAACGCTAGAAGAAGAAGAAGCTATTATGAATTGTGCTGCTATGAACATAGGAGTACACACCTCTTTTTGGTTGGGTATTATGGAGTCCTTGGGGTATAACCCCAGGAGAGGAATTACTGGATCATGTGGAAGGTCCATGTCTAGCCTTGTGAGAGTTTTCCAGACTGCTCTCCACAGAGGTTGTACCAATTTACATTACCACCAGCAATGTAAAAGGGTTCCTCTGTCCCCACAACATCTCTAGCATTTGTTGCTGCTGTCACAACTTGATTTTTTTAAGTTATTTATTTTTTTAATTTATTTATTCCCTTTTGTTGCCCTTGTTGTTTTATTGGTGTAGTTATTGTTGTTGTTCCTGATGTCATCATTGTTGGATAGGACAGAGAGAAATGGAGAGAGGAGGGGAAGGCAGAGAGGAGGAGAAAAAGACACCTGCAGACCTGCTTCACCACTTGAGAAGTGACTCCCTTGCAGGTAGGGAGTCAGGGCTCGAACCTGGATCCTTCAGCCGGTCCTCGAGCTTTGCACGATGTGTCCTTAACCCGCTGCGCTACCGCCCAACTCCCGATAAATATTTTTAAAATAGTTTTCTTCGTTTGTTGTTTATTTGATAGATATATAAATAAATAGAGAGGGAAGGGGGAAGTAGAGAGGGAGAAAGAGAAATACTTCATGAAACTTTCCCCTGCAAGTGGGGTCCAGAGTGTTGAAGCAGGGTCGTTGTACATTGTAACATATCTACTCTATTTCATGCTAGTCTCTGTTCATTTGAATCTCCAAAATTATCATGTTACATTATATGTTTATTGGAAAATATTAACTTATTTTTTATTTGTTACACATGAGATTAAATTAAGTATTGTTAATTCACTAGAAACAATTTAGAAGAGAGAAATGTTATGCCTTTTACATCCTTTTGCTTTTAAAGATATTAGCTTCTACAAATTAAATGTGTTGTGTGTATATGTATATATTTACATAGCAATATTTTCTTTAATTCTGGGTTATTTATACTGTTAATAGCCATAAGATATAAGCCATTTAATAGTTTTATTGATATTTGACTATTCATTATTTACTTTTACATTTTATTCTTGAATGACCTGCTGTCTAGTCAAGATAAAAGTAAAAATAAAATGATCTTTGTCGTTTGTTCCAAAGTTAGTGTTCTAGCAATGGAATCCCTCAAATTATGTTTGTTTGAACAAATGAGCATATGTATTTCATCTTAATTTTTGAAAGATATCATTTAGTTTATTATAATTCTAACTTGCCCTATCTTTTTTCAACACTTTAAATAATCACTTGTCTTCTGCATCTAATTTTATTGCTTTTGGAATATTAACTATTATTGCTACTCCTTTAAAAGTAATGTGACGATCACAAATGATACTGCAGAAATTCAAAGGTTCATGAGACATTACTATGAGCAGCTATATGTTGCTAAACTGGAGAATCCAGAAGATATGGAGAGATTCTTAGAACAATAAAATCTGCCAAGACTAAACAAAGAGGAAATTGAGTTTTGCCAAATTTTCAGGGACAACATATTACCTATCTTCAAATACTTTCAAAAAAATTGGAAATGAGGGAATACTTTCATTTTCTGTTAATTAGAAACAAAAGAATTGAAAGCATTAGGTGAAGAAAGGAAAGACTTTTCAATTAATGGTGCTGAGACCTGCAGAAGAGCTAAACAAGACCAGTATATATCACCATGCAAAACAAATGAGCAAAACAGAACTCTCAAAGTAGAGCAAAGACTTAGAAGAAAACATCTACAGACCACTTCATGCTATTTGCTTTGGAAAGGTCTTTGGAGACTCTAGACCAATAGCAAGATGAAATAAATGAATAAACAAACAAACCACTGGGACTGAAAATCTTCTGCATGCATAGCAAATGGAACACACACACACAAGTACACACACATGATATCCTACTGAATGGCAGAATACATTGACACTCCATACATCAAAGAATTAATAACAAAAAAAAAATAATTTTTCTTTTTCTCTCCGAGGCAAATGTTTAAAAGAATATCTTCATTTTCTCAGCTATTGATGATTTCGGTCGTTTATAATCTGTTTTCAATCCTTAGCACTTTAAGGAAATTGTCTTCAACAGGGTCATGAGAGAAATTCTTGTTATAAATTATAATGGATTACCTAGGTTCATTTTGCTTTAACTACTAGCAATACCTCAAATTACTAATTCTTCTTTTTTCTTCAAACTATAACTTCTAGGTTACTATGATCCTCAAGATTACAACACTATGATCCTCATTTTTCACACTACTTCATGGGATTTTTCTTTTTCTTTTTCTTTTCTTTTCTTTTTTTTTTTTGGCCTCCAGGGTTATTGCTGGGGCTCTGTGTCTGCACCACAAATCCGCTGCTCCTGGAGGCTATTTTTCCCTCTTTTGTTGCTCTTATTGTTATTATTTTTTTATCGTTGTTGTGGTTATTATTTTACTATTGTTGTTATTGATGTTGTTGTTGTTGGATAGGACAGAGAGAAATGGAGAGAGTTGGAGAAGACAGAGAGGAGGAGAGAAAGATAAACAAGACACCTGACCTGCTTCGCCACCTGTGAAGCAACTCCCCTACAGGTGGGGAATCGGGGCTTGAACCAGAATCCGTATGCTGGTCATTGCGCTTAGCCCCATGTGTGCTTAACTTGCTATGATACCACCAGACACAGGCTTTTCTTACATCAATAACTGAAATGATAACCTTGATTAAATTTTCCCTTTCTATAAAACACAGTGAGAGACTTTCAGGGTGGAGCTATGGAAACCTAGTCTGACTCTCTCCTGGAAAACAACATTTTTCTAGCAAAATGACTCAACAAATTTCATCAGAGAACAGCTGGAGGAAAGTAACATCACTTTGTGAAGAGATTTTGGATTACAATCATAGTTAAGGGGCACTTCCTTCAGTCACTGCCTGTACCTCAGATCACTGCTGCCCCCACAGTCTCTGCTGCCACTGCAGGAGTGAGAGTTTGGGAGGGAGGCAGAGTTCCAGGCTTCTCTCCTGGTTTCTTTGACCTTCTCTTTGATCCTACCACTGGGAAAAGGATGCGGGCAAGTGGCTAGCTCTTTGCCTCATCTGCTCACCTCTTCTCCCAGACTCAGAGGAACTGACTTCAAGGGACTTCAGGGCAAAGGAGGGTTTAAGTAGTTACCCCTAGACCCCTGCCCAGTCCCCAACTACAGAAAGGATTTAAGTAAGCAGACTACAGAACAAAAGAGAGGGACAGCCCCCTAAGGATCACCTGCCTAACTGCATTCTCTGGGAGGGCCTAGCTAAGCCAATCCCAACCTGAGGGACTCTACCTCTGAGCAGCAGGGAAAATTGCCCTTGAGTAACAAATGATTCAGCACAGGGTTGATGAGGTATCCAGCACCTTCTGTGTATTGCACCAAAGTAAAGAACTTTACCAGGGGTGGGGGATTCAGGTCCTAATGCATTATGGTGGAGAACCTGGGGGGTGATTTTACACATGTATGCATAATTGTATTTACTGTAAACATTATACCCTCAAATAAAGAAAAGAGATTTCAAAGCAGAATTTTTAATAATGTAAGAAAATAGTCTCACAGTGCTATCACTTACCAGTTTGTCATTTCACAAACATTTCATAAAAACTGCAGCAAAGGTGGGCACGAGGAATAACATCATTGCAAGACTGGCCAGCTCCTCATGGGGCGCGAGCGCTTCCACACTATGATCATCATCTCTGGCATTATGCTATTCCACTGCAGAATACTGTGCCCCAGGATGGCTCTGTAGCCCCCATGTCCACTTGGTCAATTCCAAATTATATTCCTCCATGAGGATCATTTCTGGAACCATCCGTTCCACCCCGGTTCCATGGCTGCCAGTTCTTAACAACATCGCCCTGCCAGATATTCTTCGGGATGCGGCATCATCTAAGTTCCTTTCCCACGTCTACGCTCGACCGGACCTGCCAATATATGCGGATATCTTCGCCCACCCTGTCCAACGCTTGACGTCTCGTCACCCAATCTGGTCCCCTACGCCTACACTGAACTTCTCTGTTCCAGTCTCTTGGAAACAGAGCTGGCAGTCAGCTGAGGTAAAGAACAAACACCTCATCACAGACCCCTGCAAGCGTCAACCCGGCTTTGACCTAGCACGTTATGACTGGGCCCTCCTCAATCGCTATCGAACAGGCCATGGCCGGTGCGCCGCTATGTTCCATCGCTGGGGAGCCAGAGACGACCCGAACTGCCCCTGCGGCTACAGACAGACTATGACCCACATAGTCAACGACTGCCACCTCTCCAGATTCAAAGGAGGTCTTGAAACTTTACATCAGGCTCAACCTGACGCTGTTGACTGGCTACGGAAGAAGGGCAAACGCTAGAAGAAGAAGATAAGTGAGATATAAAGAAACTCAGGGAACAAATCATTGAGAAAGATGTCCTTCAACATCTTACTGGAAAATTGAGTTTATTAGAGCTGCCAGTGGGGTCCAGTGGATCTTGGTAGACTTCTATTAGTACTTTGGTGGTGGGTACAGAGTGATAAACATACATAAGGAAAATATAAGGAATTGTACCCACAAAACACACAAAAACACAGCCTTTCCTCCTTCTTCTCCTTTTTTTATTGCCACCAAGGTTATCTCTGGGACTTAGTGTCTGCATGAAGAAATCAGTTCCACTACTAGTAAAAGCCAGGAGCTAGAACCTGGGTCATTGAACATGGTAATGTGAACATTCTTCTATCTGGTGCCCCAGTGCCCTGTCCCAAACCAAAATCTTCCAACTCAAGATTAGTTAATATATATATGGAATAGTTTTTCTTTTTTCTTTCTGAGTCTGAATTATTTCATCCTAAGAGGTATTGATAAACTCAAAGTAAGACATATCAATTTGAATCTTAGTAGTGAGCCTTAGTCTCAGAGCTTAGAAATACATATAGATGATATCCAATGTTAGGATACCAAGTGGAATCACCAAGATAATGTTTACATAAAAAAAAAAAAACTTAGAAAAACTAAGAGTACTAAGAAAGAGAAATGATTTAAAAAATATGGAAGGTGCCAGGTGGTGACGCACCTGGTTGAGTGAACATGTTAAAATAAATGTGCAAGGATCCAGGTTCAAGTCCCTCATCCCCATCTGCAGGTGGGAAGCTTCATGAATGGTGATGCAGAGCTACAGGTGTATCTCTTTTTCTCTCCCTATCTCCCTTCCCCTCTTGACTTCTGACTGGTTCTATTCTTTTTTTTAAATTCCCTTTTGTTGTCCTTGTTTATAATTGTTGTTGTTATTGCTGTCATTGTTGTTGTATAGGTCAGAGAGAAATCGAGAAAGGAGGGGAAGACAGAGAGGGAAAGAGAAAAACAGACACTTGCAGACTTGCTTCACCGCCTATGAAACGAAGTCCCTGCAGGTGGGGAGCTGGGAGCTTGAACCAGGATCCTGATGCAAGTCCATGCTCTTTGTGCCACGTCCACTTAACCTGCTGAGCCATCTCCTGGCTCCCTGGCTGTTTCTAGTCAGTAAATAAATACAGATAATTTTTTTAAAAGAACATGGAGGAAGAACAAAATTTGTATTAAAAATGATTGTAGCATTTGTTTTAAAAATTAAAACGCTCCGTTTTACAGCTATTTAGTTTTTTTGACATATTATTATTCGTTTTGAAGGAAGTACAGCCAATATGTCACTTAGCTAAAATATTATAATATCTAGTTGCTTTTAATTTCATTTGCATATTATAGATCCATTTATTATCATCTCCTTATGGAAAACAATATCAATGTTAACAGTGATACGAATTTTGTAGCCCAACTTTGATTTTAAATGATACTTGTCATTACAAATTAGTGTTTATCTCAAATGCTTCATTATAGTCTTTGGGCCTTCATATTTAATTCATCTTTACTACTTTGTCAGTATGAGCACACACAATTTATGATACATTGCAGAATAACTTAATTTATTTGGCTACTAGCTTCATCTGACGAGTTCACTTAAGACTATTTATTCTTTGATGACATATTTGTCAGTGTCTTCTTTCAAACCAATTTTCCTTGTAAATATTATCAACATCAGGTAATGTATACAGGCATTACAAAAGGCTATTACAAAAGTGAATCATATTTTTGTACCCTTGGCTTTACTAAACTTATGACAGAGAATATGCCGCTAATACGTAATGATTATATAATTGGAAGGATCGATAGAGAATCATAATAGAAAAACCAGGTGAATGTCTTTGGGTGACATCTGAAAAAATTCAGATTAAAACAATGATTCACAGGTATTTAATTAAGCAAAGTAGTTTATAGAATAAAGTTATACTGAATCCAACTTACATGAATTTTGTTTAAATGTCAATTTTCTACCAACTAAGGAAATGAAACAGTAAAACTTTGTTTCCAATTTCTGTATGACCATCTTAAGCACAGAAAGCATATTCAGAGTTGGTTTCACCGATGATGTTATTCCAAGGTTAAGCTTATCTACATCTCAAGAACATGAAAAAGGAAGGCCAAATTGTGAAGCAAGTTGTCTAGCTTTCTCTCTCCCTCTCTATCTTCACACTGGTCTCAATTTCTCTCTGTCCTGTAAAATAAAAAAATAGAAAGGAAAAAAATGGCAGTTGGGAGTCCTGGATTCATTCTGAAGGCACTGAACCCCAGTGATAACATTGGAGGCAAAATAAATTAAAAGAAAAGAAAAGAAAGAAAAATTAGCATAGACTTTACATTTAATTTTTTAAAAATAAGTGAACACTTAGTCCAATCAACTGTAATTAAATATAATTAAATATTTAACTATAGTTAATATTTTCATATATTTTGCATTGCTTTGCTCTCTTCTATACCCACAGCCCAAGAGTTATGATTGCTGTAGACACCAATATTATATCAATTATAACAATCTGAATTTGAAATAAAACGACTCTCTTCCCCCCCAGTAAGCTATAACAAAGTTTCTTCTAATTTCCCTTGTATTACTACATAAAATGGATTTTTTCATCGAGTTATTTACTAGCAAGTACAATAAACCTGAGATGATAATGCAAAAATTGAGTCATTTTAGTCTTTTCTATTTGTCCTTCTACAATAACAATGTTATTAGAAACATGCCTAGGATCAGAAATTATCATATTTCAATTATGTGACATTTATTTTTCACTTCCTTGAAATTCTTTTGTTGAAGTAAAGTACTGTACTGCTTATTTTGTACTACAAATTCTAACAAATACAAATAATTTTACTACTTTTAAAAGTTTAAACTGCACAGTCAATCTAAAATTATTTAATTTTACAAGAAACAAAGTAATAAAATTATCTGGTAAATGTAAATTACTTGTGTTTAATTTCTTTTCTTTTTTAATATTTTAATATTTAATATTTTATTTATTCATTTATTGATTCCCTTTTGTTGCCCTTGTTGTTTTACTATTGTTGTTGTTATTGATGTCGTCATGGTTGGATAGGACAGAGACAAATAAAGAGAGGAGTGGAAGATAGAGAGGAGGAGAGAAATAAAGACACCTGCAGATCTGCTTCACCGCTTGTGAAGTGACTCCCCTGCAGGTGGGGAGCTGGGGGCTCAAACCAGGATCCTTACACTGGTCCTTGTGCTTTGCATCACTTGTGCTTAGCCTGCTGTGCTACCGCCCGACTCCCTTCTTTTTGATCTAGAGATGTAGAGAAGCAAAGAGAAAGTGAAAAGAAATCAGAGCACCTAAACTTTTTCAATATGATGGGGGCTGAGCTCAAACCTGGGAAACATACATGACTAAGCAGTACATTACTCAATGAGCCCTATAATTAATGTCTTTTAAAGACATTATATAATATAAAAATGATACATATATATGTATATCTAGCCTATAAGAATATATATATATAATTTTAAAGATAAATATATACCACTTTTTAAATAATTGTACCAAATTTGAAAGTATTACAAAATACTTTTCAAGAAGCGAATTGACATAGCTTTTCTAGATATGTCATATAAAAATAACAGTAATATTTTACATAAGAAAAATCATAAATTAGGGAGACGGGAGATAGTGCAGCAGGTTAAGCACATGTGATGTGAAGTGCAAGGACAAGCATAAGGATCCCAGTTTGAGCCTCTGGCTCCCCACCTGCGGAGGAGTCCCTTTACAGGCAGTGAAGCAGGTCTGCAGTGATCTATCTTTCTCTCCCCCTCTCTGTCTTCCCCTCCTCTCTCCATTTCTCTCTGTCCTAACAATGAGGACATCAATAACAACAATAATAATAACTACAACAACAATAAAAACAAGGGCAACAAAAGTGGAAATAAGTAAACAAATAAATAAACATAAAAAAAGAAAAATCTTAAATTCAAATTCACAAGGGCACTAAAGAGAACTGGATGAGGGTGCAGGTAGTGGTGGACCTGGTTAAGCACACATATCACAGTATGCAAGGAACTAGGTTCAAGTCCTTGGTCCCCTCCTGCCGGGGGAAACTTTCACAAGTGGTGAAGCAGAGCTACAGGTATCTCTTTGTCTCTTTCCCTTTCTATCTCCCCCTTCCTCTCAATTTCTTTCTGTCTCTATCCAATGATGAGAGCAAGAGCGAGAGAGAACAGTGGCCAAGAATTAACACAAAGGGAATAGAGTCTTACAAGTTGAAAAACATACAGGATGAGACTGGGGGAGATAGTTCACCAGTTAGAGTGCATACTTTATCATGCATGAGTATCTGGATTTGAGCCCCAGGCACCATATGGAAACACATTCATGGGAGTGAGGATAGCTTTACAAGTGGTGAAATGAGTGTTTCTCTCCCTCTCTCTCTCTCTCTCTCTCTCACTGTATTTCACTATTTTGCTCTCTACCTAAAGGAAGGAGCCTCCACCTGTAGTGAAAATGGTGGAAGCAAAATTAATGAAAACACACAGGAAGCTAATGAAAAGGGAACCAATGTTTTCAACTATCTCCAAATCTTTCCAAGGACCAAACTAACAAAGTATTTGTGCTTGACTATACTCCACCAAGTGAGCTTCCTATATCGATGAATGTTCATATCTTGAAACTTTGTCAAAAGCAAGTATTACTTATATTTTCTTGTAGTAAACAGTGTATATTTTGCTATCAGTGAATGCACATTGAGAATATCCAAAAGTCACATGCTATACTAGTTTTCAAAAATGCAAGAATGTATTAGACCTTGGACATTTCTTTTTTTTTATGTTTGTTCAATGATTCTTGTCTAAAAAAAGATTTCTAGAAAACATTAAGGAACAAATTCCAAGTAACAATATTTAATAAACACTTGGCCCTATGTAATGGGAGATTAGCAAAATAGTGGGTTGAGTGATGCTTAGTAGGTCAAAGTTTCCAGTCAGAAAAAACATTTATCTATCATCTACCTTCTATCTATATTTATAAGGAGGTTAATAGATTACTGTATAACTGTTGACACATGGGTACAATTTATCATCTCTCTGTGACAAGACACTCTCTACAAAACACTCTCATAACCCACTTAGGACTCTTTCTACCATTATGCACCAAGATCTCAAAGCCTGTCTCTCCCCCAACCCTCTTCCCTTCTTCCTCAGAGTTCCTTGCTTTGTTGCAATATGGCGAACCCACTGCAAGTTTTACTTCATTTTCCATTTCTTTCCTTAAATCATAAGAACCATGCACGAGTGAAACCATCTGATTTTTTTTTTTATGTTATTTAGCATGATTCCTTCAATCTCCATCTAAGATGAGACAATGGAGATGATGGTCATTTTTAAAAGCTTAGTACTTTTCTTTTTATTTATTTATTTATTATTGAATAGAGACAGAGGGAAATTGAGAGGGGAGAGAGAGAGGGAGAGAGACAGTCACCTGCAGCCCTGCTTCATTACTCATGAAGATTTCCCCCCTGCAGGTGGGGACCAGATTCTTGAATCTAGATCCTTGTGCACTAGTGTAATGTGTGCATTTAACTGGTGCACTACCTCCTGGCCCTCATGCACCATCACCTGGCCCCCAGTAGTTTTCTTTTGTCTGTATATACCACAATTTTCATAGCCATTCATTTGTCATTGGGTATCTGGATTGCTTCCAAGATTGAGTTATTACAAACTGTGTTGCTATGAACAACATAGATATACACAGATATCTAATACATATGGTTACAATACATAGATTATACATAGATATCTAATACATATGATTACAATACATAGATTAGATCTTTGTATACATATATCTATGTATACAAAGATCTAATCTGATTAGGTGTATTTGCTTCCTTTGGATATATCCCCAGGAGAGGAATTATAGGGACATAACATCAGTAAAATCTGACCCCCCTCAAATAGCAGCTCTTCATTCTTATTTTTATATTTCTTGCTTTATTACATGTATAGTACATACTTTTGTATTATTGGGGGGGCTTTTATTACACCTTAATGCTATAAATTTCTGAGGTTGCCATGGAAAAGGGTAGGTGGATCCACTGGTCAAGTTCAGGTAATCCTGTGGTTTCAATGACTTTGGAAACATCAAACCTTAGTGTTGGAGTTCAATTTTGTTTTCCCAAGTGATTAGGATATATTCTGGAATGAATGAACAAAGTCAGTAATATTAGGTGCTCAATAAATCACACTTGCTCAAAAGTAGCCTGTAAGAATTTGGGCACCATCGTATTTCACCAAAGTAAAAGACTCTGGGGTGGGTGGGGGCAAGAATACAGGTCCGAAAAGGGTGACAGAAGACCTGGTGGGGGTGTATTGTTATATGGAACCTGGGAAATGTTACTGTCAAATGTAAAACATTAATTCCCTGTTGGGAGCAGCGTTCAGGGTAAACCCCGCAGGCCCCCTGAGAAGGGGGATAGCCAAGGGGACTCACATGGGAACACCGTGACCCTTGGCTGCACTCTGCCGCTCCCCTGATAGAGATTATGCTTGGATGTTTGATCTGTGCTTGATGGCGGGCAGCCACTTTCTTGTTTAGGCTCTGCTGAGTTTAGCAGAGCATAGTGACCCTAGGCAAGTCCAGTAAGACAAAATAAAGTCTGTAACCTCTTCCCTGTATTATTGTTTCTATAACTATCCACAATCACTGTATGACCTTTCTCTGTATGAAATAATGCTGATGTGCAAGACTCTGTAACTGCCTGCTTTTACTATAAATATCAGAAGCTCAGAAATAAACTTGATTGTGTCTCTGGCACAAGACCTCCCTACCCCACCCATCTCTCATCCCTTCTCTCAGGATTATCATTGAACATTACTCCGTGCTGGATGCGGAGGCATCATTTTTTTTTTAATTGAAAAAGAAAATAAGAATTTGAGCACCAGCTTCATCTGTTCAGTCTGCCATAAAAAGAAATATCATAGTTTGAAGGACTTAAACATCAGACATTTGTGATTCAAGTTTGGAGGGGGAAAAAACAAGATTGAGATGCCAGTGTGGTAAGTTTACTTAGGCTTTTTATTATGTTTTTTTTTTATTTTTAAAATATTTATTTATTTATTCATTTTTGTTGCCCTCATCATTTTATTGTTGCTGTATTGTTTGTTGTTACTGAGGTCGTGTTGTTGGATAGGACAGAGAGAAATGGAGAGAAGAGGCAAAGACAGGAGGAAAGTAAGATAGACACATGCAGAAATGCTTCACCACCTGTGAAATGATGCCCCTGCAGGTGGGAAGCCAGGGGCTCAAACCGGGATCCTTAAGCTGGTCGTTGTGCTTCGTGCCACGTGCGCTTAACCCGCTGCACTACCGCCGGGCTCCCAGTTACTTGAGGCTTTTACTCAAGCTTACAGGTGGCCACATGTTCACATGATATCCTGAGAAAATTGTGGTGTGGCTTCTCATATCAGTGCCCAACCTCTATGACATCATTTAACCTTAAATTCTTTGTTAGATGACCCATCTGCACTAGAAGATTAGAGGACTACACTGTTTAATACAAGGAAGTATAAGTAACTCATTTTACTGTGAAAGAGATTCAAGATATCTAAATGCTTGGCAAAAGCTCAAATATCTAGCCCTTTACATATGTACTATTTGATTTTTGATAGAAGTAGAGAGGAAGCTATATAAAATATCTTTAAAATCCTCCCCCTTTAAAGAGATGAAGTAGAAAACATACAGAAGTAGCACAATACACATTTTTATTACCTGATGTATTGAATAGAGGAGAAAGGAAGTGGCATGGAAGGAAATAAGGAAAAAATCACATTCAGTTAATTATAATATTGTTTTAAAAAACTAAATGTACACTAATAAAATTAAAACTAATACTGGAAGGTTGTAAAGGCCCTCGTTTTTCATATATAATCAAATCTTAATGAATTTTTTTTCTTTTAAACAACCCCCTATCTGTTTCTGCTTTTCCAGTGTGCCTGAAGTTTGAATTTCTGTCAGAGCTGCCAAGGAAAGCCAAAGTCTAAACATATCAAATCAGCATTGTGAGCTCTCTGTGGCCACCTAATAAGGAACTAGTCTTAATGAGGAATGATTTCATGAAGGAAGCAATCCAGGCAGATGAGGTGACAACTCAAGGGTACTCGCTGTGAAAGGAACTTCATGCTGAGAAGTGGATAAAGTGGGAGTTTTAAAAAGTCAAATTTGGAGTCGGATATAAAATATACAAGTGCAGAAGAAAGGTCCTTGACATTTACAGACAGAATACTGTACTTAATCTAAATGATAATAATTTGCCATTGGTGGAATTTCAGGAAAAATAATTGGGCAAAAACAGTGAATACACAAAGTAAATGTGAAGAAAGTTAAGGAGAAATTTCAGAAGCCCCCCAACTCCCCATCTGCAAGGGGTATGCTTTCTAGTTCAGGAGCGGCAAAACAGATTTACACGTGTCTACCTTTCTCTTCGCATCTATATATCACCACTCTTACCTGTCCGATCTCATCAAAAGTGGAAAAAATGTCTGCCAAGAGTAGTGGATTTGTAGTGCCAGCACCAAGTACCAGCACTAACCCTGGTGGGAAAAGAAGAAAAAGGAGAGAGAGAGGGAAACTAGAAAACTAGAAATAAACAGCCAGACAAAATAAAATTTGCAGTTGGATTATAGGTATTTAAGGATACTATAATGAGCTTGTGATAGATAATACAAAATAAAAGTTAAGATAAGTGAAGCTAAAATAATAGTATTTAAAATTTAAGAAGTGGTGGGGGGGGGTAGATAGCTTAATGATTATGCAGAGAGACTCTTATGCCTGAGGCTATAAAGTCCCAGGTTCAATTGCTCACACCATCAAAAACCAGAGCTAAGCAGTGCTCTGTTTCATTTACTGGTTAATTTAAAAATAAGAAGTGTTATAAATTGATATTACTAGTGACAATACAGTAAGTAAGGATGAAATTAGGCAATGAAGAAGTTTCATAAAGATCATGCAATAAGAGCTCCGGGCGGTGGCACAGTGGGTTAAGGACACAATGGTGTGAAGCACAAGGACAAACATAAGGATCCCATTTCCAGCCTCTGGCTCCCCACCTGCAGGGGGTTCGCTTCACACACCATGAAGCAGGTCTGCAGGAATCTATATTTCTCTCCCCCTCTCTGTCTTCCCCTCCTCTCTCCATTTCTTTCTGTCCTATCCAGCAACAAGGACATCAATAACAATAACGATGATGATAAACAACAAGGGCAAGAAAAAGGAAAAAAAAATTTTTTTAAAAAGATCATGCAATAAAAGATTTTTTCATTGAATTTTATGTACTAGAAAGAAGTTTTCAAACATTATATTAACCCAGGGAATAATATATATATTTGAGGAGGCAGAGCCAGAGAGGTGGTTCACCAGGTTAAATGCACACATTACTAAGAACAAGGATCCGGGTTGAAGCCCCTGATCCCCACCTGCAGGGGCAGATACTTTTGGAGATAAGATGTGAAGTAGGTTTGCAGGTGTATTTCTCCCTCCCTCTCCTCTCCCCTTTCAATTTCTCTCTAACCTATTCAATAAAAAAATGGATAGAAAAAAAGACTACTGGAATCAGGGATTCATGGTTCTGTCGCCAAGCTTCCGCGATAACACTGATAACAATATGATAAAATATTTGAGAGTTATTAACACAATACTCATGATAATATTGATAAAAAATCATGAATACATTTGTTTAGAAGTCAATTATATTTGCTTTCTTTATTAAAGGCATGCTATTTCAGGTAATTCTAAGTAATATCTTAATGGTTTTATGCATTTAAGAATTTGCATTGACTTCTAATATCAACTACAGATCAACAGAAATTAGACTTTGTTAATTAACATAGGTATCCGGAAAGTAGCATCATACAGTACATGCAATACATAAAAATGTTTTAATCGGGAGTCGGCCGGTAGCGCAGTGGGTTAAGCAGAGAGGGGAAGAGAGAGAGAGAGATACCTGCAGACCGGAAGCAATGACCCTGCCCTCCCTTGCAGGTGTGGAGACAGGGGCTCGAGCCTGGATCTTTATGCCAGTCCTTGCACTTCCCGCCATGTGCATTTAACCTGGTGCACTACCGCCAGGCCCAGTTTCCACTTCTTTCTAACTTGTATCTCCAAGTAGTAGTAAGCTCATGTGGAAGGATTTGTGTGTTATCATGTGTGAAGACCTGGCTTCTAGCCCTGGGCCAGCACATAGGAGTCCTTACATGGTGGAAGCTTTATGATTGGTGGAACAATTTTTCAATGCCTTTACTTTCTCTCTCACTCTCTCTCTCTCTTTTTAAATAATTTTTCATTTGTGATTAATAGTTTGTTACAAGATTATAAGAATATAATGTATAGTTCCACACCACACCCATCACCAATCTTAGGCCTTTTAAAGAAGCTTTACTTGCCCTTCGATGTTTGCATAATAGTTATGCAAAAACTTTCATGCCTGAGGCTATAAAATCCCAGGTTCAGTCACCAGCACCAAGATAAGCCAGAGCTGAGCACTGTCCTGGTCTTTAAATATTAATTGTACTGTAAATCATTACCCTCCCTATGAAGTGACATTTGAAAAGAAAAATAACTCTGTTTTTAGCATCTAAACCTGGAGCTCACATGCAAGAACAAAGAAATTAAAATTATCTTTAGTGCAAAAGTTAAACCTTCCCTCAGAAATCTTACATCTTCTGATGCACAACATTAAAATTCATAGAAGTTGCATATATTCTATTATGTGTATTGTTTGTTTGTTATTTTACTGATAACAGAGCACTGCTCAGCTCAGGCTTATAGTGTGTTGGAAATTGAACTTTGGACCTCAGAGCCTAAGGCGAGAATTTCTTTTTGCACAGCCATTATGCTATCTCTCTGGCCTTAATGTGTTTTGATTCACTATCTCTAAGTTGTTTAACATTCTAGAAGAAAACTACCCAAAAGGAAAGATACAAAAACTCCCAGTGTATGCCCCCCCACACACCCAGCCCCCCCCCCCCCATGGTGGTGCACCTGGTTAAGTGAACACATTAGAATGCATAAGGACTTGAGTTCCAGCCTCTGGTCCCCACCTGCAAGGTGAAAAGTTCACAAGTGGTGTCTGTGTCCACTCTCTCTGTATCCCCCTCCCTTCTCAATTTATGTCTCTGTCCATAAATTGATTAATTAATTAAATATTAATATTTTTAAGTGTTTGGCATTTTCAGACAGGCTGGACAAGAGAACCTCATGGAAAAATAAAGAACTGGAATTTCTTTCCCCATAGTAAGATAATTTCATTAATTGGTCAGAAAACCTAGAGACATATTTTTTATCTTTTTTATTTATTAATCCCTTGTTTAGTATCTGTACTAATGCAATTGAGAAAGCTAACATAAACAAAGATGACACCTCTAACCTTAATAATAAATACTAAGTGTATTAAGAAGTACTATTTCTACACAATCCTGTTGTCCTAAATAAGGAGAAAATAGATATGGGTTTTAAATGCATATGTTTATTACATTTAATATAGTCCCATATCAACAATGATGCTGAGGCTTAATCATATTTTATTTTTACATTTTTAAGGAACATAGGGAAATAGTAATGAGGTACTTGCAAAGTTTTCCTGACTCAGCCATGGCTCATCATGGTCTATTTAAAATAAGAAAGTGTGATTTTTTTTTTGTATTTTGTTTTGCATTACAAATCAAGATAGGACTCTTAAGAGTTCCAAAGAAACTCATATACAGGGCATCAATAAAATGTGAAGGAGGAATGCGCATCAGTTGAAGTAGGTAAAGTAGTCTTCATTTACAGAGAGATGAAACTGTGCTCATAAAAATTTTAGAGTCATGAGGTTGGGTATACTGTTTACAACAGGAAACAATGTGAAATCAAATAGTCAGGTACAGAATTAAGAAGGATCTAAGGGCAGGTAAGGTAATGCATCAGCGGAAGAGTCTGCTTTGTCATGTACAAGACTCAGGATCATGTCCAGTTAATACTACACAGGTGGTAGCCTAGCCTCTCAATTTTGGCCTTTCTGTCTTTGTCTCTCTTTATCTAAAAAACAAATTGTCCAGAAATCTAAAACCCCAGTATGGCCAAAATGAAATAAAATTAAAAAGGTCCTAAGTCATAATATATGATATCCAAACAGAATCTTCTCCTAATGCAGACTTGTTCAAGGGGAAAAAAAATGTATCATACATCACATCAAAGTAAAGCTATCCTCAATAGTTCCAAAAATGTATATTTCAATAGAAAGTATATAACTTGAACTTTTAAAAAAGTATACTAAAGAAATAAATAAAATCTATACTGTTTTCTTTTATCTGTTTAAATTTTTGTATTATCTTTATTTATTAGTAGAGACAGCAAGAAATTGAGAAAGAAGGAGATGATAGGGAGAGAGACAGAGAGACACCTGCAGCACTGTTTGACCACTCGTCAAGCTTTCCCCTTGCAGGTGGGGACAGGGGGCTTGAACCGGCGTCCTTGTGCAATGTAACGTGTGCTCTAACAGGTGTGCCACCACCCGGCCTTCTTTTTGTTTTCTATAAAGGTTAATCTAGGGGTTTCAGGTCTCATAACCCAACCATTCCCAACATTTATTTATTTATTTATTTATTTATTTATTTATTTAAAGTAAACGAGAAGGGGAAAGAGAGGTAGAGATAGAGAGAAGAGAAATATAACACCACCACTCTATAACCGGTAACACCTCTCCTGCAGGTTCTTCTGTGAGGTGGTCAAGGGCTTGAATTGGAGTCCTCACATACAGCAAAAGGTGTTCTACAGGTAAGACAGTTCCCTGCCTCACATCCATTATTATTTTCTAAGTGAATGTTTTATTTTACTGTAATTTTTTTTAATGAGAGAGATATGTAATGAGAAGAAAGATACAGAAAGAAAGAGGGAGAGAGGCAGAAATACTGCTCAGTTCTGGCTTACTGTAGTGTGGATAATTGAACTTGGGACTTTGGAACTAAAAGTCTCTTTGCATGACTATTATTACCTTCATAGCCCTTGACATTCATAAAATTAAAGATTATTACTTTAGAAAACACATAATTTGCCTTTTGGAGATGAAAGTTCATTGAAATATAATTAAGATTGATTCTGCCCTAAGGAATTCAGGGAAATAAATGGCATAATCTAATCCAGTATTGTTGTTGTGTGCGGGTCGTGGAGAAGAGAGAGAGGAGGGGTCCGGAGCGAAGAGGAAACACAAATCTTTATTTGAGCTGGCAACTCAAAGTTGGGTGTTAGAGAAGCAGGTTGAGCCACGTGGAGGCAACGAAAATGGCCGCCTCACGCAGTAACCTTTCCTGCGTCTGAACACCGGAGTGAAGCGCTGGCAAGAGAGCGAGGTGCGGAAGAAGAAGGGCTTTTATAGGAGCAGCTTTCGCGAGAATGGGAAGGGGGAGGAGTAACCATAGCACTCCAGGATAGGATAATAACTCTCGTGAGAATGGGAGGGGGGAGGAGTAACCAAAGCACTCCAAATATCGCTGGGATGTAGACAATGCCCTGAGGGCACAACATGGCTGAACAGGCACTCTGAGAATGTCCCAACTCTCGCAGGAACTAGCAGTAGCCTGAGGGGACAACATGGCAGATGTGACTGCATCGGCACAATTTCCCAGCACAGTATAACAAAGCTGTTTAAAACTATGAGAATTAACTATGTATAGAGGCTAGAAGAAGGAAGATTCAGGATTGAGGAACCAACACTTTCTAGGGACATGAAAAAGCTAAGATCTAGGTATATTCAAAGCAACCAAAAATCCAGTGTGAGCTAAGGAAGAAATGATGGGAGAAGGAACATGAGGGGAGAGCATGGCAGAAATTTATTATTTACATGAAACTGAACACTGAAGGGTCAACCATTTGAATTTACTTTTTTTTAAGGAAAATTTTTTAAATTTTTATTATTTTAATTTTTATTGGGTAGAGACACCCAGAAATTGAGAGAAATGGGGAGATAGGGAGAGAGACAGAAAGACACCTGCAGCCCTGCCCCACCACTCATGAAGCTTTCCCTCTGCAGTTGGGGGTCAGGGGTTAGACCCCAGGACCTTGCACACTGTAACGTGTGCTTAACCAGGTGCACCACCACTCAGCCTCCAATTATTTGAATTTCTAATCAGAACATTTTCTCATTGATTCCATCTTCTAGTTCATTACTAAATATTTTCTATGGGCAAATTGAGAATCAACTAGAAATAAAATGAAACTTTGCTGTCAATAAATATAAGCTTTAGTGGAAGAAAATAATTTTCAACAAAAGCTAATTAATACATAAAGCATAAGAAAGTTAGAAGTACCATTTTAAAAGGAAAAAATAGTGAGATTGACTGTAACTCAAATAAGAATGACCATAATGAAGTATAAAAATAAGAGTACTCCTTAAATTTGAATATTCCTAAGAATTTTCCAGAGGTCTTCTTTAAAGCCTGATTTAGTAGATCTAAATTGAAAGTTGAATGGCTGAGCAAGTTGTGGTCTATATACACAAGGGAATACTACTCAGCAATTAAAAATGGTGATGTCACCATTTTCAGCCCATCTTGGACAGAGCTTGAAGAAATCATGTTACGAGAAATAAGTCAGACACAAAAGGATGGATTTTGAATGAGATCATCCTAATGATCTCATTCACAGGCAGAAGCCGAAAAACAAGATCAGAAGAGAAAACACAAGTAGAACCTGGACTGGAGTTGGTGTATTGCACCAATGTAAAAGACTCTGTGGTGGGTGAGGGGAGAGTTCAGGTCCTGGAACAGAATGGCAGAGGCCTAATGGGGGTTGCATTGTTATATGTAAAACTGAGAAATATTATGCATGTACAGGCTATTGTATTTACTGTTGACTGTAAAACATTAATCCACCAATAAAGAAATTTTTTTTAAAAGTTGAGACATCGTTATTCTCATTTTTATTTTATTGTGGAGTTAATGGCTTACATAGTAGTTTTTTTTATCTCTCCAGCTCTTGCCATTCATAAAATTAAATTTCACTACTTTAGCAAACATATAATTTGTCTTTTAGAGCTGGAGATAAATACATTGAAATTCATTAAATAAAGATTGATCCTGCACTAAGAAATTCAAGAAAAATACATAAATCGCATAATCTAATCAAATATAAATAATGAAGTTGTTTGAAATTATAAGAATGAATTAGGTAAAGAGGCGTGAACAGGGAAGACTCAAGGTTGAGGAACCAGTACTTTCTAATGACATGAGAGAGAGAAAATCTGCCTTAATATTGACTAAGAGTCACAACAGGATGCTGATATCCCTTCATCCCGTCCTTTTCATCACGATTCCGATTCCCTTCATTGTTCTTTGTTCTCAAGTTTTAGCTATAAGTGACATCATTTGGTGTTGGTCTTGCTCTTTCTGGCTTTGCTCTATCTGTGTTACTCAACGTGATGACTTTAAGTTCTGACCACACAGTGTAGCAAAGGAAATACATCATTTTTAATAGCTCCATTAGTACTCCATTGTGTATAAGTACCACAACTTCCTTAGCCATTCATCTGTTGTTGGGCATTTACCATTTTTAACAGTGGATATTTTTTCTTCTAGACTGCTTACCAATTTTGAGTAGCAGAAAGAGACAGAGTAATTTTTTTTGTTTACTTGTTATTTATTTATTTTATCAAGAGAGACATCTCTGTTGGGTTACATTTAAATAGGTTCATAAATAAGATCCCTTATATATGAAGGTAAAATGCAGTTATATCTACAACAGTAGTTAAGGACATTAGCGCCTCACTGATAACAACTGTTAGAACACTAGATAAAAGGTTAATAAGAAAATAGAAGGCACCTGGTGGTGGCATATCCAGTTAAGCTTACATATTACCAAACTCAAGGACCTAGGTCTGAACCCCCATCCCCACCTTCCGGAGAGATACTTAATGGGCAGTGAAGCAGGTTTGCAGGTGTCAGTCTTCCTACTGCTCTATCTTCCCTTCCACTCTCAATTTCTCTGTCCTATTCAAAAATATATAAGAAAAAAAAATGGAAATATTGGCTGACAGTGCTGTGGATTTATAGTGCTGGCACTGAGCTCCAGCTATAAGTCTGTTGGCAATAAAAAATAAAATAGCGAACTTGAAAACTATAAGCCTAGTGAATCTAATAGAGAAATACGGAACAGTCCATATGCCCCCCCCCCCCAAAAAAAAAATCACATTCATCTTGATGGTTTATGGAGCATGATTCAAAACAGACCATATGTAAGATGATAAAAGAGGTCGTGATAAACTTTAAAATAATTAAAATCAGGGAGTCAGTAGCGCAGCGGGTTAAGCGCATACAGCAGAAAGTGCAAGGACCTGCATAAGGATCCAGGTTTGAGCATGGGCTCCTCACCTGCAGGGGAGTCCTTAACAGGCGGTGAAGGAGGTCTGCAGATGTCTTTCTCTCCCCCTCTGTATTCCCCTCCTCTCTCCATTTCTCTCTGTCCTATCCAACAATGACGACATCAACAATAACTACAACAATAAAACAAGGACAACAAAAGGGAGTAAATAAATATAATTTTTTAAAATAATAATTAAAATCATGCAAAATTCTTCTATTTATGAGAAAGAGATAGTATTTAGAAGAAATTATCTGGGGGCAGGCAGTAGCGCAGCGGGTTAAGCATGCAGGGCGGGAAGGGCAAGGACTGGAGTAAGGATCCTGGTTCAAACCACTGGCTCTGCAGCTGCAGGGGGTTTGCTTCACAGGCGGTGAAGCCGGTCTGCAAGTGTCTATTTTTCTCCCCCTGCCCCTTCTCCTCATCTCTCGATTTCTCTCTGTCCTATTCAACAATGATGACAGCAAAAACAATAACAACATTAAACAACTAGGGCAATAAAAGGGTAAAAATAGCCTCCAGGAGCAGTGGACTGAGAGCAGGCACTAAGCCCCAGTAATAACACTGGAGACAAAAAAAAAAAAAAAAATGAAATAAAAAAGAAAATATCTGTAAATGTCTACATTAAAAAAAAGAAAAATGCAAGTGAATAAACATTGCACATTTCAAAGAAATGATTTATAAATGATAAACTAAATATACAGGTGGCAGAAGAAAGGACATAATAAAAATTATGAGAAGAATCAAACAAAGAATAGAAAATCAGGCATCTAATATTGATAAGTAAATTTTAGAAAACCACAATGAAAGTTAATTAGAGACTCCAGGGTAGAATGCTCAGGTATTTACATGAAGCAAATGAAGTGGCATGATATCAAGGAAATTACGGAACTCAAATAAAGATAATCCACTTAACCTGCAACATTTCAAGTAAATCAGGTATTGTGGCACCAAAATTATAAGAAAGGAAAATCATAGTTGTTAACAACTAAACAATAATCACTGTAAACAATAATTATCATAACATAACTGATTATAATGGAACCAGAGAAGATAATTGGCACTATTATTTAAAAGTATTACAAAGAGAAGAATGACACACTTGACAATATAGAAGTAACTAAACAACTCTTACAAGAAGGAAAAGTTTGGTAAAGAAAGAAGGGCCAACACACTGGTATAACAGTATGAACTAGCATGGTTGGTGTTTGAAATTGAAGGAAAAATAAGAGGACAAAGATAAATGTAAGAGAATATATTCAAAACATAAATTGTAGCTACAAAAATGGTGACATGAAAGGCAGAGCTTGAAGTGACAGCTTGAAAGTAAAGAGGATTGTATCAGGAATTTAAATTGAAATAACCTCAGAATTCAGAAACAATTGTGAAATCACATTGTTAGCAATGTTTTCTGCAAGTAAAACCAGAAATTCTTAGTAGCAACTGCTTTTGGAGATGTGTGGAGCAAGACCAAGTGATCTCAAACTAATCTAGTACAATTAAATATGTTTTAAAATAAACTTACTTGTAAAATTACTAAAAAAAAATAATTCAAATTGATTTCAGAAAGTGAAAGAAAAATCACTGTTTCAAGAGAATGTCCATATTCATTTGTTCTCTGAATAAAACATTGTGAGGGACTTGTCAATGTGGTGAGCAGTAACCTGACAGTGTTTTGAATGGAAGAACTCTATTATGCCAAAGAATTGTAAGACTTATGACTGTAATCAGGAAGTTCAATAATGTCCTTTCCTCAGAGGGAAAACAATCAATCAGCCAATGAGCCAACCATCCTGGAAAAAATCATATCTCACTGTCATTTCATATTGTTTTAGATATAATAATCAATGTAACACTTTATCAAACAAAACTGAGAAGAGCAAATATTGAAATAAAAAAGACCATAAAATCATTCTTTTCAAGTAGCCTGATAATGTACCTGAAAAAGTAGAAGAAATTAGAATTGATAAATTAGTTTAATAAAATAATCAAACAGTGCAAATAAACCATACTCAACAGTTCTTATTCATATTAGGCATACTGAGTTAATAAAAAAAATGGAGAATAAGATAACATCTGACTTGAACAAATAAGTATAGGAGTCTATAGAATAGAAAAAAAAATTATATCAAACTAATTGAAATATTTCCCATGTAAGTTTTTGCAAGTTTCACCTCATCATTCATTGACATCAGATTAATCTTTTGTATCAAAATACAAATTTTTTAATGAAATTTTAATCTTTACATAAACGGATGGATCAGTGAAATAGCTCACTTAGTATGCTTGCCACCTGTGTAAGTAACCACTTTGATCTAGCTTGCACACCAAATGATTTGATATTATAACCTAAAAGCTTAACTTTTCTTAATTTAGTCTTGATTTTTACTTTTTTAATTTTACTTTTATTATTTTCGATAGACCAGAGAGATACTGAAAGGGGGAGAGAGAGAGAGAGGGAGAGAGAGAAAGGAGAGAAAAAAAAAAGACCTGCACCACTACTTCACCACTCAGAAAGCTTCTCTCCTGCTGTTGGGGAGTGGACTTGAACCCAGATCCTTGCACATGTTAACATGTGCGCTCCAACACATGAGCCACTGCCCAGCTCCTGGTTCTTGTGTGTATGTTTGTGTGTATATGTGTGATCATATCTAACTTATATAACAATGTCTTTCTCCTTCTGACTTACTTCACCCTTAGGTCAACACATGTTGTTGTAAATGACAGAAGTTTGTGTTATTTTTAAATATTTCTTGATTTTTCATTTTTATGCTTATTTGTCTATTTTATAAGGTAATATTTCATGAGGTAGTATCTCATTATTCCTTTGAATTATATTTTTCTTATAATGAGAGATAAACATCTTTTCACTTACTTGATGACCATGTACCTGGATGTCTTCTTTGGAGAAAATATCTAGTCATATCCTTTGCCCATTTTTGAATCTAGCTGTTTTATATGCTTTTGTTGAGTTTTATGACTTCTTCATGCATTTTGGATATTAACCTCATATCTGATGCTATTTGTAGATTCCTCCTCCTCCTCCTCCATCTTCTCCTTCTCCTTCTTTTTTAATAAGAAGCCACTTTTTGTTGTTTTATTATTTGTTTTTGCCACCAGGGAATAGTGCCTACATGGCCAAATCTACCACTCCTGCCAGCCATTGTTTTCCTGTTTTTTGTTCCTTGCTGGTAGAGACAAAGAGAAATTGAGAGGGAAAGCAAAAGAAAGAAAAATACCTGCAGCACTGCTTCAAAGCTCAAGAAATTTCCCTCCTGCAAGTGGAGCCTGGGAGCTTAAACCCAGGTCCTTGTGCATAGTAATGCATACACCATATTTATTGCACTACCTTCCAGCCCCCTTACTTTGGTTTTATGATATTTTCTTGCACTGTGAAGAAGCATTGCAGTTTAACATAGTATCATTTATTTATTTTTTTGAGCAGGGTTTAAATATTCTGTGTTGACTTTTTCAGATAGAAAGAGATACATACAGAGGGAAAATATAGACACAGTGTTGTCTACATATAGACATCACGACAGTAAAACATTGTTCATTGCAGTGGGGACAGCACTCGAACCTGGGTCAAACACATGGCAAAGCAGATGCATTGTACAGGTGAGCTATATTCTTGATCCTTATTTTTGCTTTTGTTTCATTAACATTGAAGTAAAATTCCTTAAGACATCTCTGAAATCAGTGTCAAGAAACATAATGCTTATGATTCATGTATGCATGTGTGTATTTGTAATTTTATTACAGATAAACTAGCAGAGAGAAAACCAAGGGAATCAATCTCATTTATAATAGTATCAAACAGAAATAAAATCTAGGAATAAATTTAATCAAGGAGGTGAATTGAAGGTCTTCTACACACAAAACTATATGACTTTGTTGAAAGATAAAAAAACACTGAGAGAAAATTAAAAAAAAAAAAAAAAGTAGCTTCACATGTGGTGAAGCAAGATAGCAAAAGCCTCTCCTGGACTCTGCCTCTCTTACCTCCAGCTCCCATCGCAATTTCTATCTTTATCCAAAAATAATAAATACATTAAAAATGAGAGAAATTGAATGTTTATGGACTAGAAAATTCAACATTAACAAAATAATAAACATATTTAATCACATCTTTTTCACTTTTTTATTTTTGAGAGAGATTCAGAGAGACACACAGAGAGAAACACCAGAGCACTGCTCAGCTCTGGTTTATGATGGTGCTGGGGATTGAACGGGGACTTAGGAGCCTCAGGCATGAGAGTCTGTTTGCATAACCATTATGCTATCTCCCCCATCCATTTAATGCCATCTTTATCATGACTCTACTGTTATTTTTTACAGGAAAGCAAAAATAATAAAATTTGCTTGTGACCACAAGCTATCTCAAATAGTAAAAAATGGTGGTATCATGAATTCTTGTTTCAATCTATACTACAAAGTGATTGTAATCAAAGCAATGCCATATTGGAATAATGGTTGGCAAAAAGATCAGTGGAACAGAACTGAGAGTTGAAAAATAAACCTACACAATTATGGACAATTACTTTATTTTTAAAAAAATTAATTATTATTTTTTAAATTGTCATCAGGGTTACTGCAGGGGTTCAGTGCTGGCACTACGAATCCATGGCTCCTAGCCATTTTTTCCTTATTTTTTTTCTATTTGTCAGAACAGAGAGAAATTGAGAGGGGAGGGGAGCTAGAGAGGGAGAGAGAAATACACCTACAGACCTGCTTCACCACCCGGCAGGTGGAGAGCAGGGGCTCCAACCAGGTCCTTGGACAAGTGTGCTTAACTGAGTATACCATCACTAGGCCCACTGGACAACTACTTCATGAAAGAGTTAAGAGCTTTCTCCTTTCCAAAAGATACCCTACCATTGAGTATAAACTGTCAAAATCATGTTGCTTACTGAAAATATTTGCCCTTGAGTCTCTATCTTCTTTGAGTAACTGTTTGCTCTTTTCTTTTTCCATTACCACCAAGTATCTAACATTACTAGCTCCATTTTTTTTTACCTTCTAATCCAGGATAAAAGAGAATAAATTGAGTAAATTGAGCATCAATAACTTCTCCACTTGCTGAAAACCTTTTGAATACCTTTACATTACCTCCAAAATGTTGTCAGTTGTACTAATTCTTCTGTATCTCAACAGCTCTCTCATTGTGACCGTGTTCTTCCCTTAGCAAAGTCAGAAGCCCCAGTGAGGCATCTGTACATGGAGTTGAAGAATACGCTCCCACACGCCAACTCACATCTAAATTAACCTGCATTCCCAAATGTGTCATTATTCAGAACTAAAGTGTTTGCAGCTATACTGTAGTTAAGATGATTAGGCTAAATCCTAATCCAAGACTGGTTATCTTGTAAGGAAACTGAAAACTGAACAGAGATGCAAAGGACTCATAATGTGAAGACACAGAGGAAAATTCTATGTCAAGTGGAGAGATATTATGATGCCATACAAAAAAATTAAAAAAAACAAGGAAATAACAGAAGTAAGGGAAATGTCTGTAGATACTTCAGAGAGCACACAGCCCTGCTAAAACCATGCGTTCGACATAACTATTTTCTAGAATCATATACATAAGTCTATGTTGTCCTAAAGAACCTCATTTGTGGTCATTTGTACAGGAGTCCTGTGAATCTAATGTACCTTATAGTTCAGTGAAATAACTCTTGCTAGATTTTGGTTAAACACAAGCAACTGTGACCAGATAATCATTTAAAATACAAAAATTTAAGTGTATAATATCTGTCTTATTTATTCATGATATTAAAATGTCTTTATTTTTAAATATTTTATTTATTTATTTAATATTGGATAGAGATAGAGGGAAACTGAGAGGGGAGGGGAGATAGAGAGGGAAAGAGACAGAGAGACACCTGCAGCCCTGCTTCACTACTCTGAAGTTTTCCCCCTGCAGGTAAGGATAAAAGGTCTCTTTTATTGTAATTGTTTCCCCACATTAGAGTAAGTTTGTTGAAGAAATGGTTATCTATAGGATTATTGCTGTGATGGAGGCATATATTTATATGCTTTTTTCCAAGCTATGTAACAGGATATCACACTCTCCACAAAGCTATTATCCACCTCCACCATGGGCTCTTGGACCCCCAGCCTCTCCTTAGTGCTCCTCGTTTTCCTTTTCAGAATGCTTAAATCTGCTCCAGTAGATTACAGTTCATTAAGGTTTTACTTTTTTATTTACTTTGAAAGGGTTTCTAGGAAATCAGAGCAAATCATGACTTTAGACATAAAACACAATCTCTGTTATTGCTCCTGTTCCTTTTTAGCAACTATTAGTAAAAGACCTGCCACATTAAGAACAATTAAATAAAATTTGGCTTGGTCATATACTAAAAGCAATCCATTCAGTAAACAGAACCCAGCCATGTCAAATGAGGGGCTGACATTTGTCTCACTGGTACAGAAACTAAGTAATCACTTGGGACATATAAATTCATTACATGTAAATGATCTATCTATAGGCTTGGCAACTGGAACCAGTTAGCTTCATCATGACATGCACATTTACTCATTTATACAGACGTCTTTATCTGCCATATGTACATTTTACATGTACACACACAAATAAATCTGTCTGATAAATTAGAGAGGGCTACACAACCCATCAATTTATTGTGCTTACATCTGTGGAGATTGAATTACTTCATTTACATCCACAGCAGATATAGTTCTTAGTGATACAAAGATGCCTAGTTTCATTGGTTCAGTATTTGTACTTCTGAAGTTTACTAGACTTCTGTGGAACAAAAATCACTGGATGATATTTTGATTTAGAGATTCAAAGGTAAAAAAAAAAAAACTTGGTGAGAACTGGCAGGCTATCTGACAGAGTCGAAAGGTCACTATTCATGCTTTTTCCTCTTCTACAAACAGAAACCTCTGGAGCGCACTTTAAGAAAATTCTGTCAGAAGAAACAGCTCCAGATGTAACCCCTAATCAGAGTGGTTTCAGCAATCATAATAATTACACTGCAGAAACCAATTTTAGAATTCATCCTTGAAACATTCATAGCGAAGTCTCTATTCCTTTCATTCTATTAGTCATCAGTCCCTAAAAAAATATTGTGAGAGTAAACATAAACTTAATTTCTTTTTCATTTGATATATCTGCTAAACTAATATGCAGAAAAATGGTTCAGGTACAGCAATAATATAAGTAAGCAAAGGCAAGAGAAAACAAGTTATTGTGAATAAAAGATATCTCAGAGAATATGTTATTCTACGTTGAATGCTACATTTTCCTGATGTTTTTGTTTGAGGGAGAAATTACTGCCATTACTAAGGATGGTTATTGTTGCCTTAGGTTAAGGGTATGTTGGATAACTTAAGCTCTCAAGTTCATTTCCACTTTGAAACTGACTCCTCCACAGAACAACTAATAAATCTTACACTCTACTGAGAAATCTGAAGAAAAAAATACTCCGGTTGGTGTATGGTACATGTCAATCCAGGAATATCTGTGTGAAGATGATGACCTTATAGCAACCAATGTCTTTTGATAACAGACAGATGACAAAAGCAAACCTGACAACACCAAGATGAAGAGTAAAAAAAAAAAAAAAAGGGTAAACAAAATTGTTTCACACTGTTTCACAGTGAGATAGGCTTTGTCACTGAGCTTTGGTGTCAAAGAATAAAAAGAAGATAAAGTTGGCAAGATAAGTTATAGGTTACATCTAGCACACTACATGGCATATTGACAATTTAACATGTTCATAACAGAAACTTTTCCTGACATTCTCATTCGTACCTATATGAGATTTGACACATTTTTTGACCAATATTTCTTCGTTACCAAAGACTTCTCTTCACAAATTTGTTTTACCTTTTTGATTCCAGACATAGAATAAATAGTGACTGACTATGAGAATTTAGACCATTAATTAACCCCTGTTTCTCTTCAGAATAAACTGATGCACTGGTGAATAACAAATGTTCATTTGGGAATTGTGATGCATTGCCATGTGCTAGACCCAAATTGAAGCCCACCCATCCCTACATTGAAGAAGCTTGAGCGCAATAGTGTCTATTTATCTTTATCTCTATCTCCATCTCTCCATCTTTAAAAACCAATGCAGGTTGTATTGTTAGATGAAAAATCGAGAAATGCTATACATCTACAAACTATTGTATTCACTGTCAAGTGGAAAACATTAATCTCTCAATAAAGGATAAGAAACTAGAAAAAGAAGATTAAGAAAGTGAGAAATGATATATCTTCAAGGGAATATCCCTAAAATGGATGATATATTCATAACTAAGTTTTCAGAATATTCTTCTGAAAAATACTGAGAGCTATTTATCATTTTGCCCAATTATTCTTCTAGAAGCAAAATTATATTTTCATTCCTGTCTTACTTATACTATATATTTCATCCTGAATTTTGAAAAAAAAAGGTATTTTAAGTCTCTCAAAATGTCTTTATTTTTCCATTAATTTTTTAAAAATACTTTATTCACCTTCTGTAATTTTTAAGAAGTGAGATGTCTCCTAGTCAGAAAGTATTTCCTCACCTTACCTCTGTGGTATGCATCAGGAGAAAATTCATTTCCACAGCTTTCTCAGCCACTCATCTGTTGTTGGGCACTTGGGTTGCTTCCAGGTTTTAGCTATTATGAATTGTGCTGTTATGAACATAGGAGTACACACCTCTTTTTGGTTGGGTATTATGGAGTCCTTGGGGTATAACCCCAGGAGAGGAATTACTGGATCATATGGAAGGTCCATGTCTAGCCTTCTGAGTTTTCCAGACTGCTCTCCACAGAGGCTGTACCAATTTACATTCCCACCAGCAATGTAAAAGGGTTCCTCTGTCCCCACATCCTCTCCAGCATTTGTTGCTGCTGTCCTTTTTGATGTATGCCATTCTTACAGAAGTGAGGTGGTATCTTAGTGTTGTCTTAATTTGCATTTCTCTGACAATCAGTGACCTGGAGCAGTTTTGCATATGTTTGTTAGCCTTTTGGATCTCCTCTGAGGTGAATGTTTTGTTCATATCCTGTGCCCATTTTTGGATGGGGTCATTTGCTTTTTTGGTGCTAAGTTTGCTGAGCTCTTTATATATTTTGGTGATTAGTTTCTTGTCTGATGTCTGGCATATGAAGATCTTCTCCCATTCTGTGAGGGGTCTCTCTGTTTGTTTAATAGTTTCTTTGGATGTGCAGAAGCTTTTCAATTTGATGTAGTCCCATTGATTTGTTTCTGCTTTAGTCTTCCTTGCAATTGGGTTTGATTCATCAAAGATGTCCTTGAGGTGTATGTGGGAAAGTGTTTTACCAATGTTTTTTCCTCTAAGTATTTGATTGTTTCTGGTCTGACATCTAGGTCTTTGATCCATTTGGAGTTGATTTTTGTTTCTGGTGAGATAAAGTGGTTCAATTTCATTCTTCTGCATGTTTCAACCCAGTTTTCCCAGCACCATTTATTGAAGAGAGCCTCCTTTTTCCATTTAATCCTTTGGGCCCCCTTATCAAAGATTAGATGCCCATAGGTGTTGGGATTTATTTCTGGGCTTTCAATTCTGTTCCACTGGTCTGTGTGCCTATTTTTGTTCTAGTACCATGCTGTTTTGATGATGATGGCTTTATAATATAGTTTAAGGTCTGTGAGTGTGATGCCTTCATTTCTGTTTCTTTTCCTCAAGATGGTTTTGGCAATTCTAGGTGTTTTCAGGTTCCAGATAATGAGTGGCTGAGAAAACTGTGGTATATATACACAATGGAATACTATGCAGCTATCAAGAACAATGAACCCACCTTCTCTGACCCATCTTGGACAGAGCTAGAAGGAATTATGTTAAGTGAACTAAGTCAGAAAGAGAAAGATGAGTATGGGATGATCCCACTCATCAACAGAAGTTGATTAAGAAGATCTGAAAGGGAAACTAAAAGCAGGACCTGATCAAATTGTAAGTAGGGCACCAAAGTAAAAACCCTGTGGTTAGGGGTAGACATGCAGCCTCTTGGGCCAGTGGGGGGTTGGAGTGGGTGGGAGGGATGGGTCACAGTCTTTTGGTGGTGGGAATGGTTTTTATGTACACTCCTAGCAAAATGTAGACATATAAATCAGTAGTTAATTAATATGAGAGGGGCAAAATCAATTGTATGTCTCAAAGTTTCTCAAAACACAAACTGAATCTTTTTAATATATAGGCTGTGTATTTGATATGCGGACTCTCTCAGAAGCCTAGACCAAGTAGATTAGAAGCATCCAATAGCACAGCTATATATAAGATACTGGATACTGTACAGCAAACCCTAACAAAAGGACTTTTCAAAGTTAACCCAATTACCAAATAATGTGATGATAACATTAACTATCGATTGTCTTTTTGAACCCTAAGACAGCAGGAACCTCACATCTCCAGTATAGAGCCCCTACTTCCTCCAGTCCTGGAACCCTTGGATAGGGCCCACTTTCCCATATGCGTCTCCCAATCCATATCAAATTATATTGCATCCGCCGATCACAACCTAACCAACGCAACGATTGCCACCTCAACATGCTTCACCTCAGACTGTGTCCAGAGACTTCACGTGTGGAATGACAACCCTTCAGTTTCATTACTCTGGTGAGACCTTTCCTTTTATAGTACACTTTAATTTCATCTCAGGTGGTTCACTTTCTAACAAAGTCCCATAACCTAGATATACACCAGTTTCTGTGAGAGAGAGCTTATGTTCACACGTATCCATAAACTACTGCAAAATATATACCTGAAAGCAGAAGTACACTAGAGTTTGCAGTGAGTACCCCCCAACACTTCCTCTCCACTATTCCAAGCTTTGGGTCCATGATTGCTCAACAATTTGTTTGGCTTCATATGTTAACTCTCTTTTCAATCACCAGGTTCCAGATACCACCGGGATGCTGGCCAGGCTTCCCTGGATTGAAGATCCCACCAATGTGTCCTGGAGCTCAGCTTCCCCATAGACCCACCCTACTAGGGAAAGAGAGAGGCAGACTGGGAGTATGGACCGACCAGTCAACGCCCATGTTCAGCGGGGAAGCAATTACAGAAGCCAGACCTTCTACCTTCTGCAACCCTCAATGACCTTGGGTCCATGTTCCCAGAGGGATAGAGAATGGGAAAGCTATCTGGGGAGGGGGTGGGATATGGAGATTGGGTGGTGGGAATTGTGTGGAGTTGTACTCTCCTACCTTATGGTTTTGTTAATTAATCCTTTCTTAAATAAAAAATTAAAAAAAAAAGAAAATTCATTTTCATAACTCTAAGTTATCTTTATAACCATCATACCATGTTTTAATTCCATTTGAGTTTAAAGCTCTGGGAAATTTCTCATAAAATTCAACATTTAACTTTGATTTTTATTTGAAAAAATGTAACATCATGATAACCCATTCTAGTAAAAGCTGCTAAGAAGTTGTAACTTGTGTCCTAGAACCTCATCACTTCAGAGCCTTACCCCACTAGGGAAAGATAGAAACAAGCTGAGGTTATGGATCAACTTGCCAATGCCTGTGTCTTGTGGAAAAGCAATCACAGACTTAGAACTCCCACATTCTGCAGCCCCAAAAGAATTCATGAGTGAATAGTGATGAAGAATTCTACAGGTGTCTCTCTTTTTCTCTCTTCCCCTCTATTTTCCTCTCAGTTTTCCTCTGTCTCTATCCAAAAACAGGATTCTGAGAGCAGTAGTTTTCTAGTGGCAAATAAAATAAAATGATAATCTTTTTTTTACAAAGAAAAATAAGTGTGATATTCAAGAAACATTTGGTTTCCTGAATTGTATAAAAAGGTAAACATTCAGTGGTTTTTGATTCTTGTGTGCTTAAGTAATCATTTGTGACCAATAGACTATAAAGAAGGAATCAAAGTCAATTTCAGATCTAACTGTGAAATATAAGAAATCTCCTCCATGTCCTTCCTTTTCCCTCCATGTCCTTTGTCGCTACTGGATTTCATTATATTCATCATGTCCTTCTTGAAAGAACCCCATTTGTAACTGTTATTATTTATTATTATTTGTGTTTCCTCAGACTTTAGAGATGAATTAAAACATTCTTCAAAGTTGAGCTTGTCATACCAAAGTCTGTACTTTTTATTCTGATTTTTTTTTGTTTGTACTTATAGTTACAGATGTAAACTGTGGCAAAAAGTTAATTTTTTTTGTTTTAATCTTTACTATACACCTAAGTGACTTCAGAAGTGAATAGTTTTCAAAATATATGTTCCCTTCCCTTCACTTGCATAGCTCAGATCATTTGGAAAAAAACCATTATGGAACATATTAAATACAGTGTAAAAATGAAAGAAATGTAATTCTTTGATAAATAATGAAGGGAATATAACTAATTTGTGGATTACGTAAGTAGAAGAAGGGGACATAGCTAGAACTAATACAATATTGCAAGTATACAGCTGGACATGAAATTAAAGGGCATGGAAAGTATAGGAAGAATTAGTTATTAATATAAAGAAAAAGAAAGAAAACAATTTGCAAAGTATTTTACAAGGTGAGTGATCATAATAATTATACACATAGGAATTGTTATAAGTTATAGTGTATTAAACCAAGGTTAAATTAAAACACAAAGATCTAGGCTCAATGCTTATTAAGTAGAGGGAAGAATTAATTCATTTTTTAAATGGAAAATTCTAATTCCTTGGAGGATTTTCTTAAAATAGTTCTATTTATTTTATTATTGGATAGAGATAAAGAGAAATTGAGAGGGGAGAGGGCGATAAATAAGGAGAGAGAGAGAAACCTGCAGACATGCTTCACCACTAGTGAAATTTCTCCCCTGAAGGTGAGCCTTGGAGGATTTTCTTGTCTTGTCTTTTCTTTTCTTTTTCTTTATTTTTGTTTTTGTTATGTTTTAGGGTTCACAGGTTGAACTAAGCAGGTTCATGAGAACTTCTATATGCTAAAAACCAGGAGAATTACCAAGGGATCTAACAACAAGGCTAGAGTTTTTCAAGACTATAAAAACTACTGAAACAGATGTAGGGAATTATCAAAAGGAAATACTTCTTATTTTATTTTAGATATGAAAAAATGTATAAAAATTTGATGTGATAATCCAGTACTTTCAAATCTCGCAAAGGAATTTCCTTATAAAATTCTTTAAATACTTTATTGGAAAGTCTATACTATTAGAAGGCAAATTCCTTAATTATTAGATAACTAGTAATCTAACTGGATAGAGGATGATTGAGTGCACATGTGTCTGATTTTGGATCAATGTTATTATTATTATCTTATTTCTAAACTTTAGCAATATCCTTTTTTCCCAATAGGAAATAGAGAAACCTATTTCCTAGTCTGTATACAATAAGAAACTAGCATTGCTGACCTAGAGCTGAAAATCCCCTCTTTTGTTAGTGAAAATCTTGATCTATCCAAGACACTAACAATATTACTTTTGACAGAGATCCAATGAGTTTTAAATCTGGTCTCCATAAATCATTTACAGCCATAAGGAGTCCTTGCAGGCAGCTTTATTCTGTTTTTGTGAATCCTTTCGGGGCAGATGTCTTGCTGTATCTCCACTTTCATCAGAACAGCAGAAAAGCTGAATATCAATTTCTTTCAAAAATGTTTGTCCCTAGATACACATAACCCTATTCAAAGAAGAATTTGCTAAAAGGAAAAAAAAAGTAAAGCTCATTCATTATCATTGGTTCCTTTTGTATCAAGAATATTCATTTAGGATTTCATTCTGGGACTTTTTTTTTTTTTTTTTTTTAGGATAAGTCAGCTAATGCACTAGCTCACTGAGTTTTCTTTCTTTTAAGTATACTGCATAAGTAAAACTTCTTAGAAAATGCAAAGTACTGGAACTTTAGACAGGTTTACACTATGAATCAAGTTTGAAGACTGTTGTGGAGGAAAACAGGCTATTCAGAAAGCTGAGTTTTGTTTCTGAAACCCCTGGAGTCCGGTTACCATAACAGTATGGCCTCAATCTCCTGAAGAGACTCAGACAGGTTACTCCCCATATATTCAGAGTATGTTATTATTTACTCACATATATTTTACAAGTTTCAGCTTGGTATCAAGGCCCTCTGGATCTAGGAAGTTTATAATTATTACCAAAAAAACAACTATTGTGTTTTCTTTGTATTTATTTGTTTATTGGGCAGGACAAGAGAGAAATTGAAAGGGGAAAAGGAAGAGACAGCTGCAGCACCACTCAGAAGATTACTCCCCTCCACCCCCCCCACACAAACGTCATGTAGGTAGTGGGCAGAGATTCTAACCTGGGTCCTTGTGCATGGCAACACATGTGCCACTGCCCAGCCACTGCAATTTAGTTTTAATTACAGTGAATGAAGTCCTTAGAAGATGAGAAGTAGCTCTGCTCTTTCGTCACTTGCCATTTCCTAGGAGAATGATCATCATTTATGACCTTTTGCCATCTTACTCATTTCCCCTCTCTCTGACCTAAGAATGTTATTTGAGCCATTCCATACAGTTGTATGTATCCATTCTAACTACAGCAAAAAATTATATATAATATATGTTATTATAATTATATATAAATATATAAATTATTATATATACTATATATTATTATAATATATATTTATGTCTTCATTCTGAGAGCAAAAGACAGTAACCAGTTCTTGTCCCATGACATCTCCATCTCTCTTTTTTGTTGTCTCAGGTCCCTGAGCACAGATATATTAAACCCATTTTAGTTTATTATTTACATTAATGTGAATTCTCTTTATATGTTATTAGATCCCCCCCCCTTGGTTATCTCATCTGATTCCACTTTGATTTTTTGCCTAACAAGAAATAACTCAAAAGATAGAGATATTTTTCCTCCTGTGCCCCAATAAGAGTGAAAACTTTCTTTTTTTTTTGAGGATAAAAGTTTATGGCTAATGAAATAATAGCTCTTAATTATCTCTCTCTACCTCTCTGTCTCTATCTCTCACTTTACTCCAGGATTATTGATGGGGCCAACATTACAGAGCCACTGCTCCTGGTTGCCATTTCCACCCACTTTTTATTAGATAAGACAGAGAGAAATTGAGGAAGAAGGGGATATAGAGAGGAAGAGAGAAAGATAGTGTCCCACCTGCAGGTGGGGAGCTGGGGGCTTGAATCCAGATCATTGAGCAGACCCTTGTGCTTAGTACCAAGTGCACCTAATGAGGGGTGCCACCACCCAGACCCCCCTTAATTCTCAATGCTCTTTTTTGATGGAGTAGATCAGGATGGGGCTAGAAGGGAAATTGCCTTGATCTCTAGCCATCAATGTCATACTTCTACTAGTGGATTTTTCATTTAATCACAGAAATGCCTACAGAAGCTTGTTGCAGAGAAAGATTGTGACCTGATCAGAACAGAAACTACTCCCTTGATGATAATCACTATAATAATCTCATTATTAATATAATAATATCATTATTAATTTTAACCTAAAATTCCACTTTAAGTATTGTACCTTCAAATATTAAGGAGTAAGCAATGACCTTCAACATTTCTCCCATCCAAAATGTCATTTTTATATAATAATCATCATTAAAAAGCACACCAAGGAGCCATTATATATAAACTTTCCCAGTCCCACAACTTCTTCTTCTAGCGTTTGCCCTTCTTCGGTAGCCAGTCAACAGCGTCAGGTTGAAAGCTGTCAGGAGCTGCTTGTTGCTGGCTTTGAAAGTGACTGGGATCCATGTGGATTCAGTCGGCTAGGGAGGATCGTCAGTTTTCCCAATGAATGGGTACTCACTAAAACAAATCATCACCTGAAAAATTTCTAAACAAAAAAAAAAATAGAAAGGATTTTAGGAAATATGAACCAAGGCCAGGTACATGACAAGCTATCCTTTCAAGTGAGATATTACTCCAGTCCCTGAAACACCCATCTAAATTTTCTGTAAAGGTATATTTTTAAAAAATATTTATTTATTTATACCCTTTTGTTGCCCTTGTTTTTTATTGTTGTAGCTATTATTGTCGTCGTTGCTGGATAGGACACAGAGAAATGGAGAGATGAGGAGAAGACAGCGAGGGGGACAGAAAGATAGACACCTGCAGACCTGCTTCACCGCTTGTGAAGAAACTCCCCTGCAGGTGGGGAGCCGGGGGCTCAAACTGGGATCCTTACAGGGGTCCTTGTGCTTTTCGCCACCTGCGCTTAACCCACTGCACTAACGCCCGACTCCCAAAGGTATGTTTTATATATGACCAACATTTAAATTGATAGACTTTAAATAAAATAGATCACCTTCTGTAAGGTGCATGGGTCTCATTCTTTAAATTGCAGTTTTTAAAGACTACTGAGATTATTTGTGTCTCCGATGTGCTTTCAGACCGAAGGCTGTAGCACTAATTCTTCCTGAATTTGAAGCATTCCAGTTGCTTTTCAAATTAACCCCCAGTCACATCTTTAAAACACATCTCTCTATTCTGTTGGTTTGGTTTCTCTAGAAAAACCTGAGTACTCCAAGTACTGTGCTCATTGTGAACTTCCTAGAATCAGCTTTGCCTTTTTATCCGTTTTACAATATGATCCATTTATAACATATCTTTTACAGTTTGTAATTTTTAAAATTTCAAACTTTTAAAGCACAGTGTTTCTTTTTAATTTTTTAAAAAACTATTTATTATTGGATATAGACAGAAAAATTGAGAGGAGAGGGGGAGGTAGAGAGGGAGAGACAGAGAAGGATACATGCAGTCCTGCTTTACCACTTGTAACCTTTCCCTCTGCAGGTAGGGAGCAGGGACTTGAACCTGAGTCCTTGCACACTGTGTGTGCTTAACCACGTGCACCGCCACTTGACCCCTCAGAGCCCTTACTACATTAAAACTGAACTAAATGCAGTTCATCCCACAGCTAAAGATATAGTAAAGAAAAAGGCAAATTTCTGTGGGGAAAGTGCCCACTGTCTGGGAAATCCAAGCCATTATTTGCATGACAGTCTGAGCAGGTTGACCCTGAGTTCCCCCCCTTCCCTGGGGGGGTGGTGCAGTAGGCAGGTCCTCCTGACCTCATGAGCTTATAATGGATGGGCTTTTCCAGACTCAAATGAGCATGAGGCCATAATCAAAGATGCTATCAGAAATCAGAGTTTAAGAGAGAAACATTATGATGGGTAACAGAGAGCTACTTTCTTTGACTGATACTAGGATTAACAAGTGTAAAGAGTGAATCTGACGAGAGAAAAGACAAGTTCTTTGTCAATAGTGTTTTTTTTTTTTTCGAAGTTCTTAAATCAAAAATTGGTCTGGTAAAGAATTACAGTGCAAATAAGCTTTAGTAATTTGTTTCCACCTAAGGAATTAACTCACTTATATAAATTAAAGAATTTTTCATTAGAGGTTATACAGTACTATTTAATGATTTTTTTTTGAGAAATTCAGATTTGGGGTCTCAGTTGTCGTGTACCTATGTAACACACACATTTCTATGCACAAGAACCAGGGTTCAAGCCTCTAACCCTCACCTGTAGGGGTAACTCTTCGTGAACAGTGAAGCAAAGCTGTGGGTGTCTTTCTCACTTCCACATATATCTTCCCCTGTACATGTACCCCTTCAATAACATTCAAATCTTCAGTAAATTGTGCACTAAGCCCAGTGTCGCCTGAGATTTTTCAGCTAGGGAGTGAACTTTTTCCTTGCAGTATTATTATTTTTTATTTTCACTATTTTATTATTTATTTATTTATTTATTTATAAAATGGAAGTATTGACAAGACCATAGGATAAGAGGGGTACAATTCCATATAATTCCCACCATGAGAACTCCATATCCAATCCCCTCCCTTGAAAGTTTTCTTATTGTTTATCCCTCTCCTTTCTCTCTCTCTCTCTCTCTTTCTCTCTCCCCTATAAAAGGTGTGTAAATTCACAGGACTGTTGTCATAGTGGTACAATTCCGCAATCTCTAAGATGAGTATCAGTAGTTCCACCAAACTGTCAAGAGCTTTTCTCATATGACCTGACACGTTTTCTTATACACAGTATGCCTGTAAGATTATTCTGTGTTTACCTTTTATTTAATTCCTTTTAACATTTACTATAGGGACAATTCAGTAGTAATATAGTCCAAAAGCTGTTATTTGTCTGAAAATCTGTTTACCATTCATAAAATCAGATATATATTTAGTTACGCATACACACACATATATAAATACATATTAACTACATATATATACATATATATGACATATATTGTTTTCTTACTAGGATTATTGCTGGTGTTCAGTGTCTAAGGACAGATCCATTGCTCCTTGTGGCAACTGTTTCTTCCCTTTTTATCTTGTTTTTCCTTTTGATAGGTACAAAAAGAATTTGAAGGGAAAGGGGAAGATATCTGTGGAAGTGAGAAAGACACCCACAGCTTTGCTTCACTGTTCACGAAGAGTTACCCCTACAGGTGAGGGTTAGAGGCTTGAACCCTGGTTCTTGTGCATAGAAATGTGTGTGTTACATAGGTACACGACAACTGAGACCCCAAATCTGAATTTCTCAAAAAAAAATCATTAAATAGTACTGTATAACCTCTAATGAAAAATTCTTTAATTTATATAAGTGAGTTAATTCCTTAGGTGGAAACAAATTACTAAAGCTTATTTACACTGTAATTCTTTACCAGACCAATTTTTGATTTAAGAACTTCGAAAAAAAAAAAAAAAAACTATTGAAAGAGAACTTGTCTTTTCTCTCGTCAGATTCACTCTTTACACTTGTTAATCCTAGTATCAGTCAAAGAAAGTAGCTCTCTGTTACCCATCATAATGTTTCTCTCTTAAACTCTGATTTCTGATAGCATCTTTGATTATGGCCTCATGCTCATTTGAGTCTGGCTCATTCTATATTCTATATCTATGGACATGCTCAGATAGTTCATTCGTCTAGTTATCGCTAAAGAAAATATGGTTAACATAAATGAATTCAGACTATTGAATCATGTTTACATTTCTAGTATCTACAGCATTTATCTGTGGTACATATTTAGATTTATTTGTATTATGATGTTGGTTTCTACTTGTCCACATATTAAGATTATCAGTAATTAAAAATATTTTTATTGTGAAAAATGCAAACAAAAATAAGCTCAAGGGAGTCGGGCTGTAGCACAGTGGGTTAAGCGCAGGTGGCACAAAGCACAAGGTCCGGTGTAAGGATCGCAGTTCGAGCCCCTCGCTCCCTACCTGCAGGGGAGTCGCTTCACAGGCAATGAAGCAGGTCTGCAGGTGTCTGTCTTTCTCTCCCCCTCTCTGTCTTCCCCTCCTCTCTCCACTTCTCTCTGTCCTATCCAACAATAATAACTACAGCAATAAAACAAGGTCAACAAAAGAGAATAAATAAATAAATAAAAATAAAAATAAAAATAAGTAAGCTCAACCCATTCACCCATCAGCCACCTCTCATAAATATTAGCGACCTGCCATTTGATATCATATACACTTCTCCTACTTGGCAGAAATTTATTCAGTTATAGTTAACATTACCATTTCATAGTTATTTTGAGATATACAATATATTTAAGTTCACACATTTCTTATCCTATTGCCAAATATGCCATTCCTGGCTACTTTCTTGCCTTATAATGAAAAATAAAAGCAATAACTTTGTTCTAACTCACAATGCTATTGTTGCTTATGTCTATTTGCATTGAATAACACAGTTATTCTGCATATTCAGTCTCCTAATAGCATTTATTTCGTGCAAATTACATTTTTGCTTATGTTACTGTGCTATGCACCGGATGACTTAGGAATGTTGACTTCTAATGGTTCTCTCAAGTTATTACTATGCTTCATTGACTATGCATATAAAAATAAGTATTGCTCAGATCATGCAAAAGCATATAAAATAATTCATTTTCTATACATACTGTATTTCTTCATCAGAATTTGAAACATTAAACTAGAGAAACACATCTTCCAATCACACTTTCTCTTGAGCTCTCAAGGAAAACAATTTATTCCTACTATACATCTGATCCTTTTCAAACTTGACTAAACCCTTAGCTTTACAATGTAAAGGTGAGAAAAAATAAAATAAAATTAGATAAAACCAAAAAGGTAGTCTGATTTGCATAAGAAATATATATATATATATGTATATATATATATATATGTATATATATATATATATATACTTTTTTATTTTCATCATGCCTTAAGATCGGCTCAGTTTGAAATTAGCACATCTCCACAGCAACCAGAAACAAGTGAAAATAATGATTTGAAGGATCTTTGGCTATTGCCAAGCAACAGTTGTAAAAAAAAGAAAGAAAGAAAGAATTCCTGTATTCTATCAAAACAAAGTCTAACATAGCACTGAAGACTATAGTAGAAAGTTAGGGTGAGCAGACCATTGTCAGTAGCAACAACCACAAAAGATTTAGGATATATATAGCCACTTCTTTTGCCTTATGACACTATAAACTGGCAGAGGGAGAGTTTTGATCAGAACAGAGATAGTACAAATATGACTCATGAGGTCATACCATCTTATATCCAAAAATTGAGAGAAAACTTCCTATATCCCAGAGCCCTCAACATGCCCTGTGTCCAATCTGCAAAGTAAACATATATAGTTAAAACCATTCCTACAGAATACTTTTGTGTGATCACTCAACAAAAGAACTATAAGAATAAATGTGTGGAATGTTCTTAAGATGCAATTCTAGAATTGGGTTCTGATACAGGTACAAATAAATCATAGATAAAAATTGAGAAGAACTAGTGGATAACTAACTGAAGCTATGTATGGGTACTTGGTCAGAAAAAAACAAACTGGAAAATAGAAAATGTGGTTTAACTCTTGACTGATTAACTAAAAACAAAACAAAAAAAAAAAGCAGAAAGAGGAGGAGGAGGAGGAAAGAAAGAAAACTCCCATACTTATGGACATCTAATTTTTTATATAGGGGCCCAAACTATTAAATGGAAGAAGGAGGGTCTCTTCAATAAATTGTGCTGGGAAAACTGGGTTGAAACGTGCATAGGAATGAAACTGAACCACTGTATCCCCTTAGAAACAAAAGTAAACTCTGAATGGATCAAGGACTTGAATGTCACCACAAACTATAAATAATAAGAAGAAAATATTGGTGGAACTCTTTCCCATCTAAATCTCCAGGTCATCTTTGATGATACAGACCCAATTTCAAGGAAGACTAAAACAAAAATTAACCAATGGGTTTACATCAAATTTAAAAGCTTCTGCACAGCAAAAGAAACCATAACCCAAACAAAGAGATTCTTCGCAGAATGGGAGAAGATTTTTACATGCTTTATATCAGACAAGATGATAATAATCAAAATATATAAAGAGCTCACCAAACTTAGAAACAGAAAAAAAAGCAAATAATGCAATTCAAAAGTAGAGGGAGTGGTGTATTGCACAAAAATAAAAGACTCTGGGGTGGGCAGGGGGTAGAATACAGGTCCTAGAAAAGGATGACAGAGGACCTAGTGGGGGTTGTATTGTTATGTGGGAAACTGAGAAACGTTATGCATGTATAAACTATTTTATTTACTGGCCACTGTAGAACATTAATCTCCCAATAAAGGAAAAAATGTTAAAAAAAATTTAGGGATCGTATGTCAACAGAATATTCACTACAGAAAAGATACAAAAGGCCAACAAACATATAAAAAAATTGCTCCAGGTCACTGATTGTCAGAGAAATGCAAATAAAGACAACAGCGAGAAACCAATTTACCCCTGTGAGAATCTCATACAACAGAAAAGGAAGCAGCAACAAATTCTGGAGAGGTCGTGGGGACAAAGGAACCCTCCTACACTGTTGGTGGGAATGTCAATTGGTCTAACCCCTGTGGAGAACTATCTGGAGAACCCTCAGAAAGCTAGAAATGGACCTTCCTTATGACCCAATAATTCCTCTCCTAGGGATATATCCTAAGAAGTCAAGCACACCCATCCAAAAAGGTGTGTGTGTGTGTGTGTGTGTGTGTGTGTGTGTGTGTGTGTGTGTGTGTGTGTGTGTGAAGAAATATCTCCTAGGAATTTATAGGCACATCTTTAACAGTATCCAATTCAAATTCATACTCACTAATAAAATTTGGACTAAAGTTACATACTAAAACTCTTCCTCCTTCCTCTGCTGATGATAGAGACAGAAAGAAATAGAGAAAGAATAGAAGACAGAAACAAACACTTGCAGCTTGCTCCATCACTCACAAAGTTTCCCTCCTGTAGGTGGAGACTACGGACTTGAACACAGTTCTCTATGCATGACAACTTGTGTACTTTACCCGCTGCACCACCCAACCTAGAAATTTTCTTTAAAGTAGGAAACAAACAAACAAACAAAAAGATAATTTCTATGATTAGTTTAATCCATTGCAAAAATTTCTACTCTTCATGGTAGTGAGAAGAAATCCACAGAAGTAAGAAAGATTTCTTGAGAACAGAACTAAGTGGCTAGGGTATCATACTTTATAGAATAGAGGACTAGAGAAAAGACAGCAGCTCTAATAGTAATCTCTAGAGTTTGTAGAGGGTAATTCTTGAAAATTCAGCGGAGCACTCCTCAGTGTATGCTTGTGAAGAAATTACCTTAGGTCAGAAAAGAACCATTTGAAAAAAATTAAAGCAAAAAATTTGCTGTATAAACAGGGCCAGAAATAATGTGATATTGGATGGAAAAACTCATTATTTAGGGTAGAATATTCAGAAAGGTTTGCTTTACTAGTGAGGAGCAATTATCCACAGACCACAAACTGTTCTAAATATACCAATTAAGTCTTAAAAAGTAGAATAAAAAGGAACCAATTGTTTCTCAGAACAAAGTAGAGAAATTCCACAGGTATGAGCTGATACTTCTTAGTTGTCTTCATTTTAATTTCTCTGATAATCAGGGACATGGAACAGTTTTTCACATATCTGTTGACCATCTTCATGTATTCCTCAGTGAAGAATCAATCCAGTTACTTTCTTCATTTTAAGGTGGTTGATTGTTTATCTGTCACCAGGTTTTCTGAACACTATATACTTTATTAGCATTTTGTCTAAGGCATGTTATGTAAAATCTTTTTCATTCAGTAGGGTGATAACTCCTTTGATCATGCAGAAGCTCTTCAGTTTGATATAATTCAAATGGCTTATAGAGTGGCATCATCATTATCATTACAGTCACCATTTTTATTACTATTATTAGCATCATTTATTCTAATGTCGTTTTCATAATGGGCACATAGCCAACTTTCAAAAATGTGTTAAGTTTAGGCAAGAAGGCTCTGAGCCAAGGAAGTGCATTGGAAGACTAGAATTTACCAGAGTTATGTATAATTGGATTAGTATTTTAGTTGTCTCCTAGGATAAATTGTCTATGAGCTATTTTAGTCACAGATCAAGAGTCACATTTTTTCGATCATGTTTTATTAATAAAGCTCTAATTTAATCATAGGTTGACCTATAAATTGATACTGAATTTTGAAAAAAATATGATCTTAATTCTTCCCCCCAATTTTTAATCATGATTATAGAAGGAAAAGAAAAGTAGGAAAAAGTAGGAAATTCTTTGTAAAATACTTTCTATCTTTCCTTATTTTCATCTCATGATACTACTGATATTATTTCATTGCTTCCAGAATCTTTCAATTTACTAAATTTTTCTATATATTTTCATTGGATATTTCATCAGTGAAGAAGTGGAAATGTGTTCAGAGTCTGCTTGCCACAAAATCAGTAAAGATTCTCCATATTTGGAAAATATCTCACAGAAACACTATACAGAGAATGGTTAAAATAAAATATAGGTTATGCAAAAAGGAATTAGTGTAAGTGGAGAGGAAACAAAATAATCAAAGCAACCATTATGAAACTACTCTAAGAGCAGCCAGAGGGAGCACATTTTTACTGAACACTAAAAAGTCAGAAAGATAACATAATAGGTCATTTCAGATTTTCATCTGTACAATCATTTGAACTCACTCAGTGTATAACTAAGCTCCCTAGAGATATATGTATGCTCAAGAATTAATTTGTTTAAAATTTCATTCCACTTCTTCACTAGAAAGTATAAAACTACTACATGTTATATATTTATTAGTTTCAATACTTTTGTTTCTAGGGAAAGTCCCCTGTATAACTAGTAAATTAGACAAAAAAATATCAAAGGATGAAATAAGTATGATTATGAAAACTGAATATTATGAAACATGTTGTCATGGTGACTGTATTTAGGAATTCTCCTGAAGCGTGTCTCATTTAGCTGACATTGATTAACAGTATTTATTAATAATTAAAAAATAAAAGATGCTTTTCAGAGGGTGCAAACTATCAGGTTGAAAGGTTATTTCCTCAAACCACTCTTGTGGTTTGAGAGCACTATAAACCCAGAAAGTATAGCACAGCAGTGTATGTTACTAAAGGGAATTCAAAATAATATAAAGAATTCAAATGTACTTATAAAATGTTATCAGATCATTCTTACTTGTGAATATTAGTAGCATTAGTCAATGTTAAAAGTATCTATTACAGTTATATGTCAGATCCTTATGCATTTAATCATGAGATAGAAGAATAAAAGAAGCAAATGATTAAAAGGGAAAGGAGAGCGCGTATTTTTTCTTTTTTATGGTACAGGAGATACTTTGTTCATTTACTACTAATGAATTGATCTTTTAATTTTTATATACATTTAAATCTTTATTTAATGGATAGAGACTGTCAGAAATCGAGAGGGAAGGGGACGACAGATAGGGAGAGAGACAGAGAGACACCTACAGCACTGCTTGACCACTCACAAAGATTTTCCCATACAGATGGGGACTGGGGGCTCAAACCTGGATCCTTGTGCCTTGTAGCGTGTGCTCAACCAGGCACACGACCACTCAGACCCCTCTAATGAATTGATCTTTATGGTAACTCAAGATGTTTCTCTGAAATATCTACATAGATGACATGCTCTTGGAAAAATATATGATGCTAAATTCATCTCTGCTAATTAGAATCATTTTTTATATTTAAGAAAATAAACCCAAAATAAAAGCCTTTAAAAGCATTTCAATCTAATGTGTCTGTGTGTATGTCTCTGTGTGTCTGTGTATGTGTGTTTGTGTGTGTCATTTTGTGTGTGTTTGTGTGTGTGTGTCTGTCATTTTGTGTGTGTCTGTGTGTGTGTGTGCCATTTTGTGTGTGTCTGTGTGTGTGTCTGTCTGTGTGTATATATATTCTTTAAGCATAAATAAAAGCAAAGACTTCATGCTTGCATATGTAGCATTGATTCTGGTAATCAAAGCGCTTTTTTGTATATGAATATGTTTATATTCACTTTTAGTAATTCTTTGTACTAATAAACATTACAGACTATTTTTATTTTTTTACTTTCTTTTGACTTATTTATTTTTTAATTGGGGGCAGATAATGAGTAAAGTGACATATGGATACAGTTTTTCATCTCTCTATGTCTAGACTATATTTTTTCCTTATGTTATTGGGTTATTTCTGCTTAATAACATACTTAGTTAATATAAATTGATGTTAAGTGAGGTTACAAAACTCATTTATTTAGTATCATTGCTAACTAGATGTGGGCCATAACAGTGGTACTCTCATTTTAAAGTTACAAATAAGTCTGAAAGCAAAGAAAACTGATTTGGCTGAGAAAGAGCTTACTCAATAGTGTACATGTTTTATTATGTACAAAGCCCAGTATGTACAATGCAATATGAGAGTAATTCCACAGACAGTGCAAAATGTTATGATGCATTTTCTTTCTTTCTTTATTGTTTTTTTTTTCCCTTTTATCTCCAGGGTTATTACTGGGGTTCAGTGCCTGCACTACAAATCCACTGCTCCTAAAGACTATTTTTTTTCTCTTGTGGCCCTTATTGTTTATCGTTGTGTTGATGTCATTGTTGTTGGATAGGACAGAGATAAATCGAGAGAGGAGGGGAAGACAGAGAAGTGGAGAGAAAGACAGACACCTGCAGACCTGCTTCTCTGCAGGTGGAGAGCCCGGGGGCTCCAACCAGGATTTTTACTCTGGTCCTTGCACTTTGTGCCATGTGCACTTAACCCACTGTGCTACTGCCTGGCCCCAATGAATTTTCTTTACAATCTCTATCTCTAGCATAAAAAGAATGAAAAAGTTTGACTGGGAATGATGTCATCAGACACAGAAGAAAAGTAGAGAGCTCAGGCGTAGGATGAAACCTGCTGAGTTTTGGCTATTTCTTTTCATTTTGTCATCTCCATGGCTCCTTCACTCAGGGATGAAATTTATTTTTAAAATTGTATTGTGAAGTGGAGGTTAGTTATTTACATTATAGTCATTAACAAAGCAAAGTCACTATGCCTCTATGCTTTCTCCTTATTTCCTGCCCTACCTCCTCCCAAGCCCATAGCTGAATCTTACCCATCACTCTTGGGTGTAATTTTACTGCTCACAGGCTGAGCTTATGTTTTCCTAAGAGGAGAGAAATGAGAGATCACACCACAATAATGGAGCTTCCGTGTACTATGACACACATGTGATTTTTGTGTCTCAATCTTACGACTGCATAGATGGCAAGTCAGGAACTTCATATGTGTACTATATCTTTCTAATCTCCCCAATGGATTATTCTTTTGGATAGCACTGTCTACCATAAACTATGCACAATTACTATTCAGTTCACCTATCATTATTTTTATGCTTAATCTCCTTTTGGAAAGAGAGCAAATCTCTAAGTGTCCTTTATCTTTTTCACACTTGCACTACATATAAGAACAGAATAAACATATTTCTGTGACAATCTGCAAAGTTCCTTTGAACAGACTGATAACCTTTAGAACATGAAAGCATCCTTTCTTATTTTCAAACAGAGGCATGACTTCTTAAATAAGAGGACTCACATACTTTGTAATTATAAAGACTTCACATATAATTTCAAGAGGTAATCAATACGATAATATGTAAAATATCTTCTTGTTTTGTTAGAAATTGATTAACTTGTTCACGCCCAGGTTCAAGTTCAGTCCCCACCCCAATGAATGAAGTTTTGGTGTTATATCTCTCTCTCACTGGTTCTATCTTAAAAAAAAAAAAAAAAAAAAGGAAAAAGAAAAGAAAAGAAATAGAGTAAGGTAAGAACATAAAAGAAAACAACAGAACTACTTAAAAAGAAAGGTTAAGGATGTGAAGGTGATCTAGCTGTGACTTCCAGCGTTGATTCAGCTTATCTGGCTGCCTAGGTGGTCGTCCCCTCCCTCCCGCACTGTCCCATGTGCACCCCTCCCAAATGTATGCTCTCAGACAAGGAAGACAACTTTCTTGGAACACACAGGCTGATATTTAGCCAAGGGTAGCTATGTTCCCCTACTTGAGCCTCCAAACAAGTTTCAAGGCCCATGAAGGTTATATACCTGGTATCACAGTTTTGGAGTACTGAAGAAAAACCTATGTGGATTCAGTCTTAATTAGATACTATTAAACAACCTGAGCCTTTTTTTTTTTCTTTTCCTTCTGAGACTTTACAGCTCTGGGAGGACTCTTTTAGATACAGACAGATTGAGAAAAGATAGGTGAAGCCACCATAATCCCCAAATCCTGCTGTGTGGGCTGGATTCTGTCCTGGAGTGCATGCATGATGACATGAGCACACTGTTGAGCTATGTTACCAACCAATTGTCCTTCAATTTAAGTTATTTGCATTCTTCCCATAATTATTTGTGTGACTTTGGGGAAACTGTAATAAAAGTTAAACACATTTTCTTTATTCATAATATGAGATAGTTGGATCAAATCATCTCTGAGGAAACTCTCAGATTTAAAATCTTGTGACCTTACAGACTCCTAAGCTGAATATGAGCCCCAGATCACATCAAATCGATGGGGTTTACAGTCAACAATATTTATACCCCTTTCCCATATTAGGGAGCTACTCTCTTCCCTGATCCAGCTTTCTGGTCCTTTTCCCAGCCATGACATCATCTTCCCAGACAATAATTAGAATCCACCTGCATATCAGATTTCAGGCTCAGACAAAACAACAACAACAAACTAGTATAGCTACAGGCCCTTTGAAATATAACTAAAATAGGCCTACTAGCTATCAACAAAATGGAGGACCCCTCCCCCCAACACTTCATCTGCACTGTTCCAGCCCTTAGGTCCACAATCCATCAACAATTTGTTTGGCTTTGTATGTTAACTCTCCTTTCAGCCACCAGGTTCCAGATGCTAGCAGGATGTGACCAAACTTCCCTGGACAGACAGCCCCACCAATGTGCCTTGGAGCTCTGCTTTCCCAGATCCCTTCCCCACTAGTGAAAGAGAGACAGGCTGGGAGTATGGATCAACCTGTCAATGCCCATGTTCAGTGGGGAAGCAATTACAGAAGCCAGACCTTCAGCCTTGTGCATCCCATAATGATATTGATCCCAGAGGGTTAAAGAACAGGAAAGCTATCAGGGGAGGGGATGAGATACGGAGTTCTGGTGGTGGGAATTGTGTGAAGTTGTACCCCTTATCCTATGGTTTTGCCAATGTTTCCTTTTTATAAATAAAAAAAATAAAAAATCTTAAAAAACAAACAAAAAATCTTGTCACCTTATGAAAATTTAGCAATTGACTGGATCCCCATATTATGTAGTATTCTAAGTGTTGATAAGACACAGAACATTAACTCAAGTGTGATATTAAGTGTATTTTATGTTGAACAGTGATACACTATATAAAAGAACACAAATTCAATTCTAAAGATTTAGGACTCCAAGTAGTTTGTTTGCTTATTTTCAAGGAAGGGGCTACAAGGTATGATATTTTTAATTTAAACTAAAAAAAATCTATATTTTGAGGGTTCAATTTAAATTGGGAAACTATTGTCCAAAAAGGTGCTATGTACATTGCATACATTTTCATTTGACATTATTTGACCTGCTGTTTTTATTTTGATTGTAATACATTTTTGTTGTTACTGTTATCAGAGCTTTGCCACTCTAGGTAAACTTTTTCATAAGGAGAGAGAGAGAGAGAGAGACAGAGAGAGAGAGAGAGAGACAGAGACAGAGACAGAAAGAAGGAAAGATATCACAGCAGCAAACCATGCTCCTGTTTGGCTCTCAACTCAAACTTGGGTTATATGAATGGCAAAGCAGGTACACTATCCATCTGAACTCAAATGCCAGCCCCTTTTGTGTTAATCAAAGCAATTTTATTTAAAAAGATACAGTGACCTTAGCCAACAAAACTAGTTAATAATAAGTACATAAATACTGATGAGGGAAATTGTCATTTTATTGATCTTTCTGTTAATTTCTTTAATTTTCTCCAATCTTTACATTTTGAAGGTTAATGCAAGTTGGCATTTATAGATGGTAATTTGTTATATTTATCTAGTAATATTTCAGTGATTGTGAAACTGAATAACATAACATGAGGAGTATGATTAATTAGAATTTTCAAATTAGAGAGTATTAATACAAACTAAGGAAGAAAGATGTAGTTTGCCTTAGGGATACTCCAAAGGGATACAAAAGTTCCACATTAATTTGTTATACTGAAGAACAGTAATCTATATGCAAATGAAAGAATCTTAGTTCAAGCAGTCAAGAAGCTATCTCAAAGTCTTTACACATTCACTTACACTTCAGTCTATTTAAATATGTAGGCAGGTAATTGGAGCATGTGCATATGTTAAAAGTTAGTGGAGAAAATTCTTCTACCAAAGTAACAAGAAATGTTATAAAGAGCTATTATATTGCTCTTTGGGGTCTTTAAGCTGTAAAGCACTATAAAGTATTTTACTTTTCTTTGTCTTTATTGGCTTATTCAGTAAAGGAGCTTTAAATTAAACAGTTATACACCTTCCAAATATTCATTTCATAGTATTTTTGTTCAAATCATTAGAAAATATGATGAGAGACTATATGTTGAGGCCAAAAGAAAAATGACCAATGAATAAACACATAATTATAATGTGTTTGTAAATGAGAATTTGAAATAGCAACATGCCACTTATTGTGGGGTAATCTAGGAGAGAGAAAAATCATCGGGACCATGGAGATATTTAGCAAATTCTGATTTGAACTTTGGAGAGTCCATGAGCAGAAATTATGTTAAGTCATTAACAATGGATAAAATACATCCCCCAGGGCAGTGGTGGCACACCTGGTTGAGCACATGTATTACAATGTCCAAGGCTATAGGTTCAAGCTCCTGGTCCCCACCTGCAAGGGGAAAACTTTATGAGTGATGAAGCAGGGCTGCAGGTGTCTCTCTGTCTCTCTCCCTCTCTATCAACCCCCTCCGCCTTTATTTCTGGCTGTCTCTATCCAATAAATAAAGATAATTTTAAAAACTTTAAAAAATGCATGCCCCAAAAAATGAAAAAGAAAAAAAGCAATACTAGTAAAAGAAGTGAAGAATGGGGGACTGGGTGGTAGTGCACATGGTTGAGCACACATGTTACAATGCTGGAGGACCAAGATGCAAACCTTCAGGCCCCACTTTAGGGGGAAAACTTTGCAAGTGGTGAAGCAGAGCTACAGATGTTGCTTTGTTTCTCTTCTTTGTTATCTTCCCCATCTCTTTTGACTTCTGTCTCTATATAATAAATAAAATATATTTTTAAAAATCCCTATTTATGGGAATAGATGGGAAATTCCTGAAGACAGTGGAGTATATATATAGCAAACCTACAACCAACATCATACTCAATGGTGAAAAACTGGAAGCATTTCCATTCAGATCAGGTACTAGACAGGGCTGTCCAATGTCACCATTACTATTCAACATAGTGTTGGAAGTTCTTGCCATAGCAATCAGGCAGGAGCAAGGAATTAAGGGCATACAGATTTGTAGAGAAGAAGTCAAACTCTCCCTATTTGCAGATCACATAACAGTATACATAGAAAAACCTAAGGAATCCAGCAATTATCTTTTGGAAATCATCAGGCAATACAGTAAGTTTTCAGGCTATGAAATTGACATTCAAAAGTCAGTGGCATTCCTCTATGCAAACACAAGGTAGAAGAAGTTGAAATCCATAAAACAATTACTATAGCAACAAAAACAGTAAAATAACTAGGAGTAAACCTAACCAAAAAGTGAAAGACTTGAATACTGAAAATTATGAGTCATTACTCAAGGAAATAGAAAAAGACACAAAGAAGTGGAAAGATATTCCTTGTTCATGGGTTGGAAGAACTGATATTATCAAAATGAATACACTGCCCAGAGCCCTATACTAATTTAATGCTATACCCATCAAGATCCCAACCACATTTTTAGGAGAAAAGAACAAATGTACAAATGTTTATCTGGAACCAGAAAAGACCTAGAACTGCCAAAACAATCTTGAGAAGAAGGAAAAAAAAAAACAGAGGCATCATAGTCCCAGATCTCAAACTGTATTATAGGGCCATTTTCATCAAAACTGCTTGGTACTGGGACATGAATAGACCCACTGACTATTCTGAAATAGAATTCAGAGCCCAGAAGTAAGCCCCCACACCTATGGACATCTAATCTTTGACAAAGTTGCCCAGACTGCTAAATGGGGAAAACAGAGTCTCTTCAACATTGGTGTTAGAAACAATGGGTTGAAACATGCAGAAGAATGAACCTGAACCACTATAATTCACCAAATAGAAAAGTAAATTCCAAGTGGATCAAGAACTTGGATGCTAGACCACAAACTATCAGATACTTAGCGGAAAATATTGGTAGAATTCTTTTCTGCATAAAAAAGATATCTTCAATGAAATGAATTCAATTACAAAAGAGACTAAGGCAAGCATAAACCTATGGGACTCCATCAAATTAAAAAGCTTCTGCAAGGGAGTCAGGCAGTAGTGCAGCGGGTTAAGCACAGGTGGCACAAAGCACAAGGACCAGTGTAAGCATCCGGGTTCGAGCCACCTGCTCCCCTCCTGTAGGGGAGTTGCTTCATAAGCCGTGAATCAGGTCTGCAGGTGTCTGTCTTTCTCTCCCCCTCTCTGTCTTCCCCTCCTCTCTCCATTTCTCTCTGTCCTATCCAACAACAACGACATCAATAAAAACAATAATTACAACGATAAAAAAAATTTTTAAAAAAGCTTCTGCACAGAAAAATAAACTACTACCCAAATCAAGAGACCCCTCACAGAATGGGAGAAGATCTTTACATGCCATACATCAGATAAGAGGTTAATAACCAGAATATATAAAGAGCTTGCCAAACTCAACCACAAGAAAACAAATAACCCCACCCCCAAATGGGGAGAGGACATGGACAGAATATTCACCAGAACAGAGATCCAAAAGGCCGAGAAACACATGAAAAAATCCTCCAAGTCTCTGATTGTCAGAGAAATGCAAATAAAGACAACAATGAGATACCACTTCACTCCTGGGAGAATGTCATACATCAGAAAAGGTAACAGCAGCAAATGCTGGAGAGGGTTTGGGGTCAAAGGAACCCTCCTGAATTGCTGGTGGGAATGTCCAACCTCTGTGGAGAACAGTCTGGAGAACTCTCAGAAGGCTAGAAATGGACCTACCCTAGGAATATATCCTAAGGAACCCAACACACCCATCCAAAAAGATCTGTGTACACATATGTTCTTGGCAGCAAAATTTGTAATAGCCAAAATCTGGAAGCAACCCAGGTGTCCAACAACGGATGAGTGGCAGAGCAAGTTGTGGTATATATTCACAATGGTATACTACTCAGCTATAAAAAATGGTGACTTTACTGTTTTCAGTCAATCTTGGATGGACCTTGAAAAATTCATGTTAAGTGAAATAAGTCAGAAATAGAAGAATGAATATGGGATGATCTCACTCTCAGGCAGGAGTTGAAAAACAAGATCAGAAAAGAAAAAGCAGAACCTGAACTGGAATTGGCATATTGCACCAAAGTAAAAGACTCTGGGGTGGGTGGGTGGGGAGAATACAGATCCAAGAAGGATGACAGAGGACCTAGTGGGGGGTGTATTGTTATATGGAAAACTGGGAAATTTACAAACTATTGTATTTATTGTCGAATTTGAAACATTAATTCCGCAATAAAGAAATTTTAAAAATCCCTACTTATTAAAAAAAAGACCTGAAGAATGAAGAATGTATCAAGTAGAAGAAAAAACTTAAGATATCACACTTCAAGGGACAGAATATTTTTATAAGATTTTTATTTTTTTAAACTTTATTTATTATATAGAGACATTCAGAAATGTAGAAGGGAGGGGGTGACAGAGGGGGAGAGAGACAGAAAGACATCTGCAGTCCTGCTTCACCACTTGTGAAGCTTTCCCCCTGCAGGTGGGGACCGGGAGCTCGAACCTGGGTCCTTGCACATTTTAAGCTCAACCAGATACGCCACCCCCTGGCCTCTAAGGGACAGAATTTAAGATGTGGAAGAATGTAGAAAATGAAGAAATTTTGACTTTTTATCTCAAACAGGCAATGAATAACTCTGATGTATGAGTCTTTAGCTTTTTTGGTAACCTGTTCCTGCACATTCTTTTATTTATTTATTCCCTTTTTGTTGCCCTTGTTGTTTTATTGTTGTAGTTATTATTGTTGTTGTTATTGACACCATAATTGTTAGATAGGACAGAGAGAAATTGAGAGAGGAGGGGAAGACAGAAAAGGGGAGAGAAAGATAGACACCTTCAGACCTGCTTCACCGCTTGTAAAGCTATTCCCCTGCAGGTGGGGAGCTGGGGGCTCGAACCAGTATCCTTACATCCTTGCACTTTGCACCAAGTGCGATTAACCCGCTGTGCTACTGCCCAACTCTCATGTTCCTGCATTCTTTATCAGTATTGATCATAAGACTGAAAGTATTTAGAACAAATTAGGTTGCAGAAAATTGAAGCCCAATGCTAGAAAGAAAAAATGTAATAAAAAACTATACATCATAGTCAAGGAAAATAATTTTTGCATTCTTTAAGAAAAGTCAAAAATTTAATAACTTGTCATGCTACTACTCTTGAAGAAATTAAAAAGGAAGTACAAAGTCTAGGTATGAAGAAAATAGCTTTTATCACTTTGAAGCAGAAAGAAAACATTTCACAATACACAGGCCATGGATTATGATTATAAATTAATTAAAAAGAAAAACAAAACTGCCGGAATGCATGAGAGGTGGTGTCATAAATAAGCCACTGAATGCTCAAGCATGAGGTCCAAAGTTCAAAGCCTAGCATACATGTGCCAGAGTGATAATCTGGTGTTTTTTACCCAACTCCTTCGCTGTCATTACTAATTACTTAATATTTTGGGAAAAAACTGATTTTATTGCTAATATCAATAGTAGGAATATATAAGGGTCAGATCTTGCATGGACTCCCTAATATCAATAATATAATGCATTTCAATATTTAATGTTATTACTCTTTAATGTTTATAACAATTAAAATTTTCAATAACTGGACATTTAACAAATGTCACACAGCCAACAAGTGACAATGCCTGCTCTAGAATCTAGGTCTTATGACTCCAAATTCCATACTTTTCCCATAACAACCCTCCCAACCTTGGAAGATAAAATCTGTAACAATGGGGGTCGGGTGGTGGTGCAGTGTGTTAAGCGCATGTGGCGCAAAGCGCAGGGACTGGCGTAAGGATCCCGGTTCGAGCCCCCAGCTCCCCACCTGCAGGGGAGTCACTTCACAGGCAGTGAAGCAGGTCTGCAGGTGTCTATCTTTCTCTCCCCTTCTCTGTCTTCCCCTCCTCTCTCCATTTCTCTCTGTCCTATCTAACAACGAATTGCGTCAACAAGGGCAATAATAATAACCACAACGAAGCTACAACAAGGGCAACAAAAGGGGGAAAAATGGCCTCCAGGAGCGGTGGATTCATGGTGCAGGCACCGAGCCCAGCAATAACCCTGGAGGAGGAAAAAAAAAAAAAAAATCTGTAACATTGATAATGCAATTAACTTACTTTTTTTAAAAAAAATTTATTTATTTATTTATTTATTCCCTTTTGTTGCCCTTTTAATGGCTGTATTTATTACTTTTGTTGTTATTGATGTTGTTAGGACAGAGAAATGGAGAGAGGAGGGGAAGACAGGGGGAGAGAAAAACAGACACCTGAAGACCTGCTTCATTGCTTGTGAAGCAACCCCCTTGCAGGTGGGGACCCAGGGGCTTGAACCTGGATCCTTCCATTGGTCCTTGTGCTTCACACCACCTGTGCTTAACATGCTGCGCTACCACCCAACTCCCCCATAAGTTACCATTTTTTAAATATAAATTAATATATCATATAAGTGAATATTTATTTAAATACATTGTAGGCTATGAAAGAAATTGCATATTGTTACATAACAAACAAGGACAAAAAAATTCATGCTTTGAAGTAATTTTGTGGATCTGAAATTTAGTCGAGCTCAGCTGTCCAATTGTTCTTGGCCTCAGATGAGGTCTCATCCTAAATTTGTAGAAAGTAACAAGTCAAAAGGGACATAGCACTTTTGATATTTTCTGACACATGACTAGAGAAACAATGGTAGTCTAGGCCACTGGGCAATGCAATCTTTCGTCATCCTTTCAGGTAGTCTGAGTTTACTCACTCAGAAGAGTAACAAGAAGAGTAATCTTGAGTAAACATTTTAGGTAGGATCACAGTGGACCTGTGCCATTTCATCTAAATTCTCAAGGCCATTACAAGTCTCAGGACATTACTGATGGCTAATTGGTTATGCACATTATGTATGAGGAAACAACTAGTGTTATGCTAAGGTCAAACACTTTGTATCTGAAACCAGACATGAAATTAACAGTAATTTATGAATCACATAGATGCACATTCTCAGGTGAGAAGAGGCCATATATGACCTTATAGTGGCCTCATTAATGAGCAGAAAGACCATGAGCAACAAGATAAGGGAAAGGAAAATCAAGTGTAATATCAAGGAGTAATATCAAGTATATGTGGGGCAAGGGTAGATAGCATAATGGTTATGCAAAGAAACCCTCATGTCAGAGGGTCCAAAATCCTAGGCCTATTCTTCTGTACCACCATAAGCCAGAGATGAGCAGTGCTCTGGTGAAAAAGAGAAAGGAAAAAACATAGAAAGAAAGAAAGAAAGAAAGAGAGAAAAGAAAGAAAGAAAGAGAGAAAAGAAAGAAAGAAAGAAAGAAAAAAAGGAAGAAAGGAAGGAAGGAAGGAAGGAAGGAAGGAAGGAAGGAAGGAAGGATGGATGGAAGTCAAAATGCTAGCATGATGTGGCTGGACTTCCCTGGAGAGACAATCCCACCAATGTGTCCTGGAGCTCCGCTTCTCCAGAGCCCCACCCCACTAGGGAAAGAGAGAGGTAGGCTGGAAGTATGGATCAACCAGTCAACGCTCATGTTCAGAGTGGAAGCAATTACAGAAGCCAGACCTTCCACCTTCTGCATCCCACAATGAACTTGGGTCTCTACTCTCAGAAGGTTAAAGAATAGGAGAGCTCTCAGGGGAGTGGAGGGGATAAGGAGATCAGGTGACGGGAATTGTGTGGAGTTGTACCCCTCTTATCCTATGGTTTTGCCAATGTTTCCTCTATATAAATAAAAAAAAAGAAAAAATAAACACAGAAAAGAAGGAAAGAAGGAAGGAAGGAAGAAAGGAAGGAAGGAAGGAAGGAAGGAAGGAAGGAAGAGTGTGCCTTCCTCTTCCCACAAATGGATAATTGACATCTTTGAATAATTCTGAAGGCTGGTAGGGAGCATAAAAACCTTATGTTCATCTGGGAGCTGAGCACAGGACTCTGCTGTGGGTGGGAGCACGAGCTGCAGCTGATGCAGAATACTGAAGGAGACCACCTTGGACCTCAACAAGACTGGACTAGAACGACTTCAGGAACCAACCACATCCACAGAGTCAGTGAATAAGCTAAGAAGCCTACCTATAGTTTAAAATCCCTCATACTCCCATAGCCTTTGGGGAAGAAAAAGAACAAAAGAGGATTTTAAGGCACTATGCTCCAACTCAGTGATTAAAATACTATTAAAACAACTGTCAATTTCCACAAAAGTTAACCCTTTAATTACCTTACTTAGACACAATTGAATCCAGGCAAGAGTGATCAGTAATTTGAAAAGTACTGAGAGAGGGATCTCATTACATACTATATAAAATGGTTAAACCAACAAGAAGAAATAATGGAGAAATGAACCAGGACATGTCGGGCAGGAAGAAAGACAGGTTTTGAGTAATCCTGTGGAAACACACATGCATAATCCCTTTCCATGTTCAATATGTGGTCAGGCCCTTTCGAAATTTTATCAAGGGGGTCTTTCCATTTGACCTTAATAGCTGGGAGGTTGAATGGTGTTTGCCAGTGAAGAATAATAGGGGGTTGGTTTGAATTTTTTTAAATATAACTAATGCAGTTAAGGCTTTTGCCAGCTGGATATTGGGGGGCTATATTCCCCCTTTTTCTTTAATTGCGCCTTAAGGGTTTGATGGGCCCTCTCGACAATGCCTTGTCCCTGAAAGTTATAGGGAATGCTGTAGTGTGCGTAATGTTCAAGAGGGAACAAAAGTCTTTAAATTGTTTGCTGATAAAAGCAGGGCCATTGTCAATTTTAAGTTTAAGCGGTATGCCCATTACAACAAAACAGGAGAGCATATGGTTTATAAGCTTGTTTGTGCTTTCTCCCATCTGAGCTGTAGCCCACATAAATTTAGAAAAGGTACCAACTGAGACAAAAACATATTTTTGTTTGCCAAAGTTGGGTAAGTGGATGACATCAATTTGCCAAAAAGCACTGGTTTTAAGCCACGAGGGTTAACCCCAAGAATTAGAACAGCAGGTCTCTTGATTAGACCTGCACAGGTGGAGCATGTAGCAAGAAAACTTTCAACTGTGCCAGAGGAATATTAGGAAGTTGAGCTACAAGTCCTGTAAGACTAACATGAGTTAAGGAATGGAAATCAGCAGGATTAGAGATAGAGGCTAGGAGAATTCCTGTGGAGGCAAGGTGGTCAGCCACAGCATTTCCTTCGGACAGGGGAACAGGAAGAGGGATGTGGGAACTGGGGTGTTGAACATACAGTGGTTAAATTAGAGAACAGAGCATAGAAACAATTCGAATTAAGAGAGGAGAAAGTGGGTTGTCATCAATTCTCACATAAGAATGAGCAAGCCAAGGAAGTAAGTTAACAGTATACACACTGTAAGAAAAAAGTTTGAAGGGCTCTGGTACAGTTTTTAAGGCTAGGAAAACAGCATAGAGTTCTTTCTACTGAGGGGAATTATCAGGAAGCTCAGTAAAGAGAGACATGGGACATTGTTTATCTGGATAGTATATAAGGGCAGCAGCTCCCTTCTTGCCACCATCAGTAAAAATTGTAGGAGCAGAGGGGATGGGATCTAGAGAGAAAAGTTTAGGTACCAGTAAAGGCAAAAGAGGTAAATAAGCTGTCCATTTTATTAGAAGGAAATGAATATCTAATTGTTCTGGGAAACCCATTAAGCTTATAGCAAAATGGGAGTGGTGGCATAGAAGACACTCTGTATCTGTGAGAGAAAAAGGAATAACAATTGAATCAGGATCTTTTTCTAAGACCTGTATTGACCTGTCTCTTCCTTGGCAGATCATAGAAGCCAAGGCATCAATTTCAGTAAGAAGACTTGGAGCTCCCCCTACTGGCATATGAAGCCATTTGAGAACACCATAACTCTGGTATATAGCCCCCACCACAGTAGGGGAGAAGTTAAAGATCAAAAGGTTTATGGGAGAGGAGGGGCAGGACCTAATGAGGTGCATGTCCTGGAGAGACTGATTAACCCTTTCTAGTGCTAAGAAAGCTTTGGGGGTTAACGTACAGTTTGAGGAGGGCTGTTTTTCTCCTTTTAACAGATCAAACAGTGGTTGGAGGCAGCTAGTGGGGAGATGAAGATACTGCCTAAGCCAATTTAAATTTCCAAGAAAACTTTGTAAAGAAGCAAGAGTGAGGTTAGAAGGAAAAGTAACACAAGGTTTTAAGGGACAAATCTGCATTAGAGAAATCTCTGAGGCTACTAAAGGTATTGGACGAATTAATTGTACCTTCTTAGGAGCTTCATTAAGGCAGTTTTGCTTTAAGGCAGGGATAAGAAAATCACGTAGGTCAGAGAGATCTGTATGTATCTAATTTTCCCCATATTAAGACATCATCCATATAATGAAAAACCTTAAGGCCCTTATGAATATATGTGAAAAGGGCAGCTTTAAATAAAGAGCTTGCCAAACTCAACAACAAAAAAACAAATAACCCCATCCAAAAGTGGGGAGAGGACATGGACAGAATATTCACCACAGAAGAGATACAAAAGGCTGAGAAACATGAAAAAATCCTCCATGTCTGATTCTCAGAGAAATGCAAATAAAGACAACAATGAGATACCACTTCATTGCTGTAAGAATGTCATACACCAGAAAAGGTAACAGCAACAAATGCTGGAGATATTCTGAGGTCAAAGGAACCCTCCTGCAATGCTGGTGGGAATGTAAATTGGTCCAACCTCTGTGGAGAACAGTCTGGAGAACTCTCAGAAGGCTAGAAATGGACCTACCCTATGACCCTGCAATTCCTCTCCTGAGGATATTTCCTAAGGAACCCACCATACCCATACAAAAAGATATGTGTATATATATGTTCTTGGCAGCACAGTTTGTAATAGCCAAAACCTGGAAGCAACCCAGGTGTCCAACAACAGATGAGTGGCGGAGCAAGTTGTGGTATGTATTCACAATGGAAATACTACTCAGCTATAAAAAATGGTGACTTTACTATTTTCAGCTGATCTTGGATGGACCTTGAAAAATTCATGTTAAGTGAAATAAGTCAGAAACAGAAGGATGAATATGGGATGATCTCACTCTCAGGCAGATGTTGAAAAACAAGATAAGAAAACACAAGCAGAACGTGAACTGGAATTTGTGTATTGCACCAAAGTAAATGACTCTGTGCACACAGAGTTCAAAAAGGATGATCAAGGCCCTAGTGGGGGTTGTATTATTATATGGAAAACTGGCAAATGTTATGCATGTAGAAACTATTGTATATACTGTTGAATGTAAAACATTAATTCCCCAGTAAAGAAAAAAAAAGTAAAAAAAAAATTATGTTGAAAACCAGTTAAATGTAGCTGGTCAGGCCCATAGGAGAACTATCTGGATGAATAGCATTTCCCAGTGGGTTCCAGGTATATTGACAGAAATTAAGTGAATTCATGCTATGTCTTTGCATCCATGTGATTGACAAAGATACAGAGGCAACACTTAATATTGTATATCAGTCTTAGGCTTTATGCTACTTTGTCCATCATGAATACTGACAGAAATATCCACCACCATAGTGACTGTGAACTCTATTGAAGAACACTGAACTGAGGAAAATAATCTCATGAGTAGCTAAAGCTTGAGCTAGAGAGATAGCTCATGAGGGAGTGTGCATTCTTTGCCATGTATGTGACCTAGTTACAAAATGGGTTGTGCTATGGTATCAAATGAAGCTTTGGTGTTTGCTGACTTTCCCTTTCTCTCTTTCTGTCTCTATCTGAAGTTTTTAAAATATTTATTAAGTTAGTTAGTTAGTTAGTATTGACTAGAGACAGAGCTAAACTGAGAGGGAAGGAAGAAACAGAGATGGAGAGAAAAAGACAACTGAAACACTACTTCACCTCTTGGCAGCTCCTCCCCCTCAGGTGAAGACAAACCATTTGAATCTATGTCCTTGTGCATGGTAATATGTGTGGTCAGCTGGGTGTATCACTACCTAATCCCTCCATAGGAATTCTTTAAAGGGTTCTGAAGTGGTGAAATGATCATGCCCTGACTCCAGAAAAAAAGAAAAAGAAATTGGTCAGGAGATAGCACAGCAGGTTAAGAGCACATGGCGTGAAGCGCAAGGACCAGCATAAGGATCATGGTTCGGAGCCCAGACTCCCCACCTGCAGGGGGGGTCGTTTCACGAGCAGTGAAGCAGGTCTGCAGGTATCTGTCTTTCTCTCCTCCTCTCTGTCTTCCCCTCCTCTCTCCATATGTCTCTGTCCTACCCAACAACAATGACAGCAATAACAACAATAATAATAGCCACAACAATGATAAAATATCAAGGGCAACAAAAGGGGGTAAAATGGCTTCCAAGTGCAATAACCCTGGACAAAAATAAATAAATAAACAAATGAAATAGCGGCCTGAGGAAGATAATATCTTCATGATATTGATGGGCAAAGATGCGTGATTTTTACTTTTCAGAGAAAGATGAATTTATCTTCAAACTGGTTCTTTATGAATATTCATAAAGAAGGTCTCCCAGAACTAAAGTTGCCAGCACCTTTTCTCAGTAGATGTGTGAAAGAAGAAAAACCAAACTCACTTCCTTTCCACAATCTTAGTTGTTTTTACTTCTGGCCTGGGCAAATGTTTAATCTCTTAATTACTGGAGTCAACTGTGCTGTAAATCATCCACGAGGCTGGTGTTGTACACAGAAATCTCTGAGAGAACAATGTTGCTTACAATTTGCACCACTGTTTTCCTATCCATCCTTATAGCTGTCACATTTGTATACACTACATTCACTGTCCCTATATACAAGTCCATTTTTCTAGCTGTCTGAAGCCAAGAGCAACAACAAAAAGTGCTTAGACAAGTCGCAGTTATCACTAAACTGATTTTCTTCACTAAATCTCTTAATCATTGTAAGTTCTATTGTTTTCAACTGTTCTTTCATTCTCTTACCAGGAGAAATTACAAACTCACATTACAATGATGTGTTTACATGCAGAGCATGGAAGTGTACTTCAGGCTATGGTGAAATGATTAACTTATTTCTTATAATTCATGTACAGGCATTAAATCAATAAGTTTTCAGGAAGACTGATTTTTTGTTCTAAAAATCATTTTCTAGAAATCACAACAACCAAAGATGAATTTTCCTCTCAAAAACCTGATGAATTCCCATGATTTTCAAAGTTTTACATTTAATTTAGTTAGCAGTTGACAAAGATTCTACAGAAATGAATAAAGCACATATGTTTAATTATAGTGTATTAATATATAATATGTATCTCTAAATAGTATCAAAAAGATACTTAGATAAGTGGAAAGTATGAATCAAATTAATTACAAGAAGAAAAAGAAATCAAAATTATGTCAAATTCAACTCTACAAATTGAAAATATACTATCTCTAAAACTGAGGTAGGTATTAGAGCTGTTGCAATGAAAATGGAGTTTTAAAATAATTATCAACAAAAAGAAGGATAAAATGGCAGCCTTATGGTCAAATATAATGAGGAAGGGCATGCTCAGGGGAATTTTTAATGTAAAAATTATAAGAGGTTGGTCAGTTGGTCAACCTTCCATAAAAGGTTGCTATTCTTTATTTATTATAAGATATAGATATTTCTATCTTTATAAATTTCAAACATAATTTAGTGACCACAGATTCCATTCGTGGTATATTATAATTTACTTTAAATATACTGATAAGTGTTTCCAGTATTTTTTATTCCCTTAGTAATATGTCTAATATATATGTACATGATATGATATTTTAATTTGTACTAAATATTAGTTATTTGAATTTTAATTATTTATTAAATATTATGAACTATTTAAGGGAATTTACTACTTATAATTCAGTGCCCCTTATGAAAATTAAACCACAGAATAGTGCTATAGAAGTTTATTATATTAGTATAATATAAAACCCACTACAATAAGTGTCTATCTTAAATTCAATCCAGCTTGAAATAATAGAGGTATTATTATTGTGTATATTTTATATGTGTGAAATGATTTTAAATTTTATTTATTTTATTTCATTTATGAAGTGTATGTATATGAAGTATTTAATTTGCTTTAGAAAATTTTATTGAGAATTTTCACCAAAAATTGTAAAATATTTTCCATATTCTTATTTTCTAGTTTTATCCATGCTTCTTGTCTAGTTTTTAATTAGTGATTTAATATTGATTTACAAAATTATGGGATAAGAAGGTTATAATTCCATACCATTCCCACCACCAGAGTTCTGTCCCTATTCCTTACATTGGAAACTGCAATAGTTTTGCCAAGGTCACAGATATGGGTTGACTATTATTTCTATGACTATCTGTACATATATTTTCCCCCTTTCTCCCCCTATGGTCCTGCCTTCTCTTCTTTTCTTTTTTTTTAAATTTTATTTATTTATTTATTTTCCCTTTTGTTGCCCTTGTTGTCTTTTTATTGGTATTGTAGTTATTATTGTAGTTGTTATTGATGTTGTTGTTGGATAGGACAGAGAAAAATGGAGAGAGGAGGGGAAGACAGAGAGGGGGAGAAGAAGATAGACACCTGCAGACCTGCTTCACCGCCTATGAAGTGACTCCCCTGCAGGTGGGGAGCCAGGGCTCCAATTGGGGTCCTTAAGCTGGTTCTTGCACTTTGTGCCACATGTGCTTAACCCGCTGTGTTATCACCTGACTCCCCTTTTCTTCCTTTCTAAGTCACACCTACACCTATAACTACTTCTGAATGTCCTTCTTTTTTTCCTCTTCCTTCTCTGGGTCCTGATGGAACTGGAATTCAGAGCTTTCTACTCATCTTCTCCTAACATTTCTCCCCCTTTGGGAGTATGGACCAAAATTCTGTATGGAGAGCAGAAGTTGGAAGTTCTGGCTTCTGTATTTGCTTCTCTGCTGGACATGGGCATTGGCAGGTTTCTCCATATGGCATTCTCTAGTATTTCCATTAGTCTAGCTGGCATGTCCAGAGAAATATTACAGTGAGAGAGGTTCCTACCCAGCAATTTTCTTTCTCTTCTTTCAAAAATGTCAAAGTAGAGGCCAGGAGGTGGTGCACCTGGTTGAAGGCACATGTTACAATGCACAAAGATGTAGATTCAAGCCCCCCAGTCCCCACCTGAAGGGGGAAAGCATCACAAGTGGTGAAGCAGTGCTGCAAGTGTCTCTCTCTCCCTTTATTTTTTTTTTAAATTTTATTAGTGATTTAATAATGATCAGCAAGGTTGTGGGAAAAGAGGGGTACAATTCCATACAATGACCACCACCAGGACTCTGTGTCCTGTGCCTTCCACTGGAAGCTTCTCCAATGGTGTCTAAAGTCAATTATATCACCAACAGCTATGTGTTGTTAACTATTATCAGTGATATATTGGTAAATGTTTTTTAAAAAAAGTTGTCAGCTTCCAGGGTGCACTGTGAACTATTTGAAACCACCAAAATAATATTCTTAAAAATCAAAATTGATAGGAGGTATGCAGAATCAGTTGTGGATTTCTGCTAATGCACTTCCACATACTGTGGTTCTACGTCAGGGCTTTGTTTTCCTTTCAATTAAAATACCTGTTTCTATCATCCAGTTCTTTCCTAGTATACTTTTATTTCTGCAAAGACACTTAGTCTGACTTTTCTTTTCCAAACTTGTCTCCTATGGCCATTTTTTTTTTTTTTTTGGTAAAGGTTTTACAACTATAATTAGGAAAACCTTTGCTGGCATTACATTTTGTAATTAAGTTAATGTTGAGGAAACAACACATTTACAATTGTCAAACATACTCATCAAGAAGAAAAAAAATGCAGTCAATGAAGTGGTACAGCAGTAGAGCACAGGACTTATAAGAATGAGATACTGAGCTTGACACTATAAGTAAAGATGATTGTTGTAAATGACTCCAATTAAAATTACTTGTCAAGGCAAAAAAAAAAAAAAGGAGTTGAAGCAAGGCATTTATTTTTTGCAAAAGGGCATGCCACCAATATTGGCCATCAGGCAGCAGCGTGCCCCCCCTCAGCCTTTTCCTATCTTTTTTACCTGAGGCAGAATTGTCTCCTCCACCCCTGGGCTGGGCTTCAACGCTCACAATCTCCCAGTTGCCTAGATAAAGAAAGGAGGAAGAGAGTTAGAGGGTCTGTGCTGGAGGATTAGCAAGCACTGCAAGGAGCTGACTTAATGGATACAAAACTACTGGCCACAGGTGGTCATAGATACCAATTTATAAAAAGAATGTTTGTACTAAACAGTTTTTCTATTCATATTCTTTTTAAGAGAAAACATAACTATCTCTCACAGTGATGCTTTGATTCTCTTTCTGGTTAACAAATAAATGATTAAGTGTTAAAAAATAAGCTTTTTCAAGTCTTAGTTTATATTTTGTCTAACTTTTATTGTTCTTATTTTTTTCTCATTCATTCAAATTCTCCTCTTAAAGGCATACAGATTGGAAGAGAAGAAGTCAAACTCTCCTTATTTGCAGATGACATGATAGTATACATGGAAAAACCCAAGGAATCCAGAAGAAGCTTTTGGAAATCATCAGGCAATACAGTAATGTGTCAGGCTATAAAATTAACATTAAAAGTCAGTGGCATTCCTCTATGCAAACACTAAGTAAAAAGAAATTGAAATCCAGAAATCAGTTCCTTTTTCTATAGCAACAAAAACAATAAAATATCTAGGAGTAAACCTAACCAAAAGAAGTGAAAGACTTGTATACTGAAAATTATGAGTCACTACTCAAAGAAATTGAAAGAGACACAAAGAAGTGGAAAGATATTCCATGTTCATGGGTTGGAAGAATTAACATCATCAAAATGAATATATTACCCATAGCCATCTACAAATTTAATGCTATCCCCATCAAGATCCCAAGCACGTTTTTTAGGAGAATAGAAAAAAATGCTACAAATGTTTATCTGGAACCAGAAAAGACCTAGAATTGCCAAAACAATCTTGAGGAAAAAGAACAGAACCGGAGGCATCGCACTCCCAGATCTCAAACTGTATTATAGGGCCATTATCAAAACTGCTTGGTACTGGAACATGAACAGACACACTGACCAGTGGAATAGAATTGAGAGCCCAGAAATGAGGCCCCACACGTATGGACATCTAATCTTTGACAAAGGGGCCCAGACTATTACATGGGGAAAGCAGAGTCTCTTCAACAAATGGTGTTGGAAACAATGGGTTGAAACATGCGGAAGAATGAAACGGAATCACTGAATTTCACCAAATACAAAAGTAAATTCCAAGTGGATCAAGGACTTGGATGTTAGACCAGAAACTATCAGATACTTAGAGGAAAATATTGGCAGAACTTTTTTCCGCATAAATTTTAAAGACATTTTCAATGAAACGAATCCAATTACAAGGAAGACTAAGGCAAGTATAAACCTATGGGACTACATCAAATTAAAAAGCTTCTTCACAGCAAAAGAAACCACCACCCAAACTAAGAGACCCCTCACAGAATGGGAGAAGATCTTTACATGCCATACATCAGATAAGAGTTTAATAATCAACATATATAAAGAGCTTGCCAGACTCAACAACAAGACAACAAATAACCCCATCCAAAAATGGGGGGAGAACTTGGACAGAATATTCACCACAGAAGAGATCCAAAAGGCCGAGAAACACATGAAAAAATGCTCCAAGTCTCTGATTGTCAGAGAAATGCAAATAAAGACAACAATATCACTTCACTCCTGTGAGAATGTCATACATCAGAAAAGGTAACAGCAACAAATGCTGGAAAAGGGTGTGGGGTCAAAGGAACCCTCCTGCACTGCTGGTGGGAATGTCAATTGGTCCAACCTCTGTGGAGAACAGTCTGGAGAACTCTCAGAAGGCTAGAAATGGACCTACCCTATGACCCTGCAATTCCCCTGCTGGGGATATATCCTATGGAAACCAACACATCCATCCAAAAAGATCTGTGTACACATATGTTGTTGGCAGCACAATTTGTAATAGCCAAAACCTGGAAGCAACCCAGGTGTCCAACAACAGATGAGTGGCTGAGCAAGTTGTGTTTTATATACACAATGGAATACTACTCAGCTGTAAAAAATGGTGACTTCACCGTTTTCAGCCGATCTTGGATGGACCTTGAAAAAATCATGTTGAGTGAAATAAGTCAGAAACAGAAGGATGAATATGGGATGATCTCACTCTCAGGCCGAAGTTGAAAAACAAGATTAGAAAAGAAAACACAAGTCGAACCTGAAATGGAATTGGAGAATTCCACCAAAGTAAAAGACTCTGGGGTGGGTGGCTGGGGAGAATACAGGTCCATGAAAGATGATGAATGACATAGTGGGGGTTTTATTGTTAAATGGGAATCTGGGGAATGTTATGCATGTACAAACTATTGTATTTACTGTTGAATGTAAAACATTAATTCCCCAAATAAAGAAATAAATTATGTAAAAAAAATTCCCCTCTTAATGTACATTTGTAAATTTATGTTTTTCTCATTTATTTTATTTATATTTTTATGGATGAATAGTTGTCTTTTTATCATTGCAACTGTCATTTCGTTTTTGCTAAATTGTTAGTTTGTTTTTACTTTGACATAGTACTTCATTTCTGCTTTACTGAACACAAACTGATTCTACAGTGGGTTTGGTTAATTCCTTAGAGGATGGTGAAGCGGTTAAGAATCTCAGCTCTATGACCACAGGACTAGACCTGAACTCTGGTTTTATAATGAACCAGTTATACAGTTTGGACCCATAATTATTACCTTGCTCTATCAATTTTCTTAATTCTAATTTGATAAATATTCAGGTGTGTATAAAAAATTATTATGAGAGGGTTACATCAGTTGCTTAAATAAAATAGCACAAGGCATAGTGTTTATTACAAAATTTCAGCATCTGTTCATGTTATCATCTGGACTTCATCATTCCAAGCTAAAGTTTTAGACAGAGAAAATGTTGGATTAAAGGATTCACGCTAAGAATGGACTTGGATACCTGAAAAAAAGGCAGGATATGAAACTTTTATTTGATTCTACAGAATCAGGTGCCAACCCAGCCTGAATGTATTATGCATGCAATTACAACAAACATTTACACTCAAATGCAAATTTCTTCCTCAGGTTTTCCTGTTACTTGGGTATTACGGAGTCAGCATTTTGCAACAACTTTTAGCTTAGGGACCCACGCCTGAGCAATTTGCACATAGATTTCTTCCTTTCTTACTTATCCGAAACCCTCTGTAAATCTTCTTGTAGAGGTTAAATAACTTGAGGGAGAGGGAGCTGTACTGGAGGGAAGAGAGCTGAGATAGTTCCCCAAATGGTTAAAATTTTGTCACACATAAACCGAACAAAGAATTGAGAAGAAAGCATGATTTTAGGAATTTTAGATTTTTTTAAATTTTTTATTTAAGAAAAGATTAATGAACAAAACATAAGGTAGGAGGGGTACAACTCCACACATTTCCCACCACCCAATCTCCATAACCCACCCCCTCCCATGATAGCTTTCCCATTCTCTATCCCTCTGGGAGCATGGACCCAGGGTCATTGAGGGTTGCAGAAGGTAGAAGGTCTGGCTTCTGTAATTGCTTCCCCGCTGAACATGGGCGTTGACTGGTCGGTCCATACTCCCAGTCTGCCTCTCTCTTTCCCTAGTAAGGTGTGTCTCTGGGGAAGCTGAGCTCCAGGACACATTGGTGGGGTCTTCAATCCAGGGAAGACTGGCCAGCATCCTGGTGGCATCTGGAACCTGGTGATTGAAAAGAGAGTTAACATATGAAGCCAAACAATTTGTTGAGCAATCATGGATCCCAAGCTTGGAATAGTGGAGAGGAAGTGTTAGGGAGGTACTCACTGCAAACTCTAGTGTACTTCTGCTTTCAGGCATATATTTTGCAGTAGTTTACGGATACGTGTGAACATAAGCTCTCTCTCACAGAAACTGGTGTATATCTAGGTTATGGGACTTTGTTAGAAAGTCAACTACCTGAGATGAAATTAGAGTGTACTATAAAAGGAAAGGTCTCACCCGAGTAATGAAGCTGAAGGGTTGTCATTCCACACGTGAAGTCTCTGGACACAGTCTGAGGTGAACCATGTTGAGGTGGCAATCGTTGTGTTGGTTAGGTTGTGGTCGGCGGATGCAATATTATTTGGTTTGGATTGGGAGATGCATACGGGAAAGTGGCCCTATCCAAGGGTTCCAGGACTGGGGGAAGTAGGGCTCTATACTGGAGATGTGAGGTTCCTGCTGTCTTAGGGTTCAAAAAGACAATCGATAGTTAATGTTATCATCACATTATTTGGTAATTGGGTTAACTTTGAAAAGTCCTTTTGTTAGGGTTTGCTGTACAGTACCCAGTATCTTGTATATAGCTGTGCTATTGGATGCTTCTGATCTACTTGGTCTAGGCTTTTGAGAAAGTCCGCATATCAAATACACAGCCTATATATTAAAAAGTTTCAGTTTGTGTTTTGAGAAACTTTGAGACATACAATTGATTTTCCCCCTCTCATATTAATTAACTACTGATTTATATGTCTACATTTTGCTAGGAGTGTACATAAACACCATTCCCACCATGAAAAGACTGTGACCCATCCCTCCCACCCACTCCCACCCCCCACTGGCCCAGGAAGCTGCATGTCTACCCCTCACCACAGGGTTTTTACTTTGGTGTCCTACTTACAATTTGATCAGGTCCTGCTTTTAGTTTCCCTTTCAGATCTTCTTAGTCAACTTCTGTTGATGAGTGGGATCATCCCATACTCATCTTTATCTTTCTGACTTACTTCACTTAACATAATTCCTTCTAGCTCTGTCCAAGATGGGTCAGCGAAGTTGGACACCTGGGTTGCTTCCAGGTTTTAGCTATTATGAATTGTGCTGCTATGAACATAGGAGTACACACCTCTTTTTGGTTGGGTATTATCGAGTCCTTGGGGTATAACCCCAGGAGAGAAATTACTGGATCATATGAAAGGTCCATGTCAAGCCTTCTGAGAGTTTTCCAGACTGTTCTCCACAGAGGCTGTACCAATTTACATTCCCACCAGCAATGTAAAAGGGTTCCTCTGTCCCCACATCCTCTCCAGCATTTGTTGCTGCTGTCCTTTTTGATGTATGCCATTCTGACAGGAGTGAGGTGGTATCTTAGTGTTGTCTTAATTTGCATTTCTCTGTCAATCAGTGACCTAGAGCAGTTTTTCATATGTTTGTTAGTCTTTTGGATCTCCTCTGAGGTGAATGTTTTATTCATATCCTGTGCCCATTTTTGGATGGGGTCATTTGCTTTTTTGGTGCTAAGTTTGCTGAGCTCTTTATATATTTTGGTGATTAGTTTCTTGTCTGATGTCTGGCATGTGAAGATCTTCTCCCATTCTGTGAGGGGTCTCTCTGTTTGTTTAAAAGTTTCTTTGGATGTTCAGAAGCTTTTCAATTTGATGTAGTCCCATTGGTTTGTTTCTGCTTTAGTCTTCCTTGCAATTGGGTTTGATTCATCAAAGATGTCCTTGAGGTGTAGGTGGGAAAGTGTTTTAACAATGTTTTCCTCTAAGTATTTGATTGTTTCTGGTCTGACATCTAGGTCTTTGATCCATTTGGAGTTGATTTTTGTTTCTGGTGAGATAAAGTGGTTCAATTTCATTCTTCTGCATGTTTCAACCCAGTTTTCCCAGCACCATTTATTGAAGAGAGCCTCCTTTTTCCATTTAATCCTTTAGGTCCCCTTATCAAAGATTAGATTCCCATAGGTGTTGGGATTTACTTCTGGGCTTTCAATTCTGTTCCACGGGTCTGTGTGCCTATTTTTGTTCCAGTACCATGCTGTTTTCCTTAAGATGGTTTTGGCAATTCTAGGTGTTTTCAGGTTCCAGATAAATGATTGTAGTGTTTGTTCTATTCTTTTAAAGAAGCTTGGTGGAACTTTGATGGGTATTGCATTAAATTTCTATATGGCTCTGGGGAGAATATTCATTTTGATGATATTTATTCTTCCAATCTATGAGCATGGGATATCTTTCCATTTCTTGGTATCAGTTTCTATTTCCTTGAGTAGCGACTCATAGTTTTCAGCATACAAGTCTTTCACTTCTTTGGTCAACTTTATTCCTAGGTATTTGATTGATTTTGCTGCAACAGTAAATGGGAGTGATTTCTGCATGTCTTCTTCTTCAGATTTAGTGTTTGCATAAAGAAATGCCACTGATTTTTGTGCATTGATTTTGTAGCCTGATACCTTGCTATATTGCTTAATAACTTCCAGTAATTTTCTACTGGATTCTTTAGGTCTTTCTATGTATACTATCATATCACCTGCAAATAGTGAGAGCCTGACTTCTTCCCTTCCAATCTGTATTCCTTTGATTTCTTTCTCTTGCCTGATTGCTATAGCAAGAACTTCCAATACTATGTTGAAGAGTAAAGGTGACAGTGGACAGCCCTGTCTAGTCCCCGATCTGAGAGGGGATGCTTTCAGCTTCTGTCAATAGAGTATGATGTTGGCTGTAGGTTTGTTATATATATAGACTCCACTATCTTGAAGAATTTCCCATCTATTCCCATTTTTGTAGAGTTTTGAGCATGAACAGGTGTTGGATTTTGTCAAAGGTTTTCTCTGCTGCATCTAATTAGATAATCATGGGGTTTTTGGCTTTGCTTTTATTGATGTGGTGAATGACATTGATTGACTTATGGATGTTGAACCAGCCTTGC